>NC_088884.1:16337637-16487637 GCF_037157495.1 Lathamus discolor | reverse complement strand
GAAATGTAACCATGTCTGAGTAATAATAACACAGTTTTATTCCACAAAGCCAGTCCTTTTGAGTATTCTGAGCAGGATCTGCTGACTTCAGTAAGGAGAAAATACAAAGTTTTAATGCTTTTTATTGCATCTAGACCTGCAAAATGAGCACAGCTAGGATGTATTCTGTTCCTTCTTGTTCATCTTCAATAGAATTCTTTAAAATGCCAATGAAAGAAAATGCCTAGCTGCCATAGGTCATTAAATGCAGAAGTTCCCACGCATGAACTGTGCTAAAGAATAGCTGCACCTGCATATAGGCTTGCAGGACAGGTGCCTTATAAATGACTTGGAAGCAATACATATCTTCTCTGAATCAAACATTGTAGGGGACACACATCATGCACTAAAAACCAGCTTACATTCCCAAAGTCACTGAAATGCAATCATCAGCCTTTTCCAGCCAAAATCCCAGTGGCTCTGAAGCAGCTGAGGCAACCTCATAATCAAGTGTCCAGTGCACAACTCTAGACCACGCTCTGGTGTCCAGGCTGCCCCACACCATCTCCATACCATCCCATGTCCTTATCATCCACAATGCTGAACACAGACTCCCTTTCTTATCGAAGAGATAGAACTGCTGGCAGAATGCTTTTTACAAAGGTCTATTGACATGGGAACTGGCTTTTGCCATTGATCTGCCACAGCGTTGACTTCCTAGTCTTTGATAGGTAACAAAGCCTGTTTTCTTCTTGAGTCATCTGTAGTACAAATCAGAGCTTCAGTTAAAGGGATGTATATTTTTTCATGGACTATTTTCTATCATATTTACCTTCCAGTATTTATGCATGTTACAAATTGAGACAATGCCTGTTAATAAAGCTATGGAGCAAGAAGTGCATGGAATGGGCATCTACTGAGAGTTTTTCATCAATCAAAAATAAATATTTTTTAAACCCCACATACAACATTCAATTTGCTATTACATGAACTATTGCTTGTCATTTTAAAAATTAGCTTTAATTGATTTTCAGATTTCAAGCATCATTACAAAGACATGTTTTTATTTTATTGCAATGGTTTCAACTTTATTGTTTCATATTATGCTAGTCTGTTGAGATCTCTTTAGGTGAGGTATTTCCTTCTTAGCCATATTTTATTGAAATGTCAACTAGTACTAGGGATCTTTCTATGTTTTTTTTAAACTTAGAAATAGCTTGGCTCTTACATGATACTTTAATAATGTTGCCAATCCTCTGATAAGTTGTTCACATCAGATATTTAGCCCCAATACCTAATGCCTCAGAATCTACATTGATTCTCTTCACGTTCCGCCTCTGTATTCCAAGATTTATGAATATTAAGTTGTGCTTGCCCCAAAGCAAAAGTATACTCACTAAGATATTTGCTGAGATCAGGAGTCTCTCTGCCCCATTTTTAAAACAAAGGCATTAATAAGGAAGTGCTATAAAATGTATGACACTGAAAAACTAAGGAAAATTCAGTATTTTTAATAAAGTGAGAAAAAAAAAATCCTCTAGTTTGAAACCCCTTATCTGAGCTATTCCAAATAATGTAAAAATGCAACCATTTATGACGCTTGTATGGGAATTATGACTGCTAAGTGTGAATAAACCCTGATTTATATAAATATGACCATTATTTTAAAACCAGTGGTCACCTATGTTGAAAAGATATTGTTCTCTATAGTTTTAACCCTTAAAAATAAGTGGTTAAATACTACCTACAGCATCTATGAAAGTCAGAGCCCCTGGAAATGGTTGCATCATTACCCAGCACAAAGAGAATTATGTTGTGTACCAATCACAATGCATAGACCTAGGTATAGTGTACACATATGCATCTTTGAGTGCTGAAATGTCTTTCACAAGGACTGAGCTTTATAATTTTAAATGCATACATAAACATGTTTACTTTTAAAATTCCTGAAATATCTTTCCTGTTATTTTCTAATAATTTAATTTCTTAAATTCTATTCCAAATGCTCTCATCTTCCTTTGTGATTTTGTCCATTTTTATGCTTGCATGAAATTAGGAAATTTATTAAAAAAAAGCTGAAACTGGTGTAAATGAGAAGAAAAAAAAAAGTCACAGAGGAAATGTGAATGAGGTGGTTTACAGGTTTACCAACAGGTGGGATAAAAGTGCCGCAGCAAAAACATCCCATTGAGATAAGTGCTGAAGCAAACTAATACTAGTAATTTATGTAGGCATATATTAAGATACTCAAGGCTCAGTTTCTAAACTGTGACTACATAATATTACTTCTGCCTGTTTGCAATTACATTGCTTTCAGTTGTATATATTAAACAGTTCCCCAGATGCTCTTTAGAAAATACTAAATTGGTTAATTTTAAGAGCAACCACACATGGTTAAGATAATTCAAGAAATACAACTGAATAACGTAATTAATTTTTTTTACTAATCTTTACATTAAACTAAAAATAGAGCTCTATTGTGTTTATTACAGTAAATATTCTTACTGAAATCAATAGCATATGAGCTATTCTCAGCAGGTGCTGTATAGCCATTATCTAAATATCCTACTGCAATTCCTTTTCAGCAATATCTTCCCATTGTTATTCTATATATTACAATATATTGGACAAAAAATAAGGTGTTGGTATCTCTCAGTATAGCTTCTATTGGATTATGAATTAAGATGGGTATACATTGGATTATAAATTAAGAAACATGAAAGTCAAGGCACCTATTGGATATAGAAAGCTCTGTGTAGCAGAGACCTCACTTCCCCACCAGCATCAGGGCTGACACTTGAGACACTTCAGAGTAACACTCATTCGCCACACCAGCAGAAATAAGAAATTCCCCGGCTTCAAGAAGAAGACTAGAGAAATTTATTCTTCTCTTTACTGGCAATTGCTATGTAGGACATTATATGGATTCCCGGATAGCATAATGGTTCTGTTTTCTGCATGCCTCGGGCCACAGGGCTGTGATTACTTTTAATCAGTTTCAAGACTCCCCACCCTCAGCTGTGCTTTGGTTATCTTCAGACTGGATCAGTACATTTTAGCCTACCTACCGTAACACTTGCAAGTTTCCCCAAGGCTTTCAGGCTACGCAGAATGCAGCCGAAATGAAAGTTTAGGTCTCTTTCCTCTCCTTCCTCTCCTTACAGGAACTTTGCTGACTGTTCCCCATTTCCCATCAGTAGCCCCAAGTATAACACAGCAACCAGAAATTCTGCCCTTTCTTTTGCAAGGCAATACTATAATACAAAAATAAAGGAAAATAGAGGAAAATATAAAATAAAAAAATAAAATAAAATAAAAGAAATTAAATGGAATTAAATTAAATGAAATGAAATAAAATATCAAAATAAAATATTTTCTTGGAAGCTTGCACTGTTGTTTCTTATTTATATAATTCATAAATTCCTTCTGAATATTCATGGAAATACATGTAAATTCACTTTACTCATGTTCCTGATAAACAACAAGTCTCAAAATCATCAGACTGTGTGATCAGAAATAAACTTTACCAGTCTTCAATCCCTAAAAGTCAGTTTAGCAGGTTCAACGAGGAGACAATCCTTGGTATTTGCCCATAAAAACAGTGAAACAGATTCTGCCACTCATGTTTGTTCCTCAGTTTTTAGCTTTCTTCATTTCAGCAAAGCTGAAAAAAAAAAGTTTAATTCACCTCTGTCAATATAACAAGCACATGCTCATTTTCAAAAGATCTATAAATCCTTGCACAGAGATGCTGAAACTTAACACAAGTCCTTAAAGAGAGTGTACATTCTTGACAACAGTAAAATTATTTTCACTAGCATATGCTATCAGTAGTGTAACAAACACCAAATTTTTTATCATTGTGGTAAAATCCTGTCAGTGGAGGGGCTAGGGAGCAACTGGGAAGATGTAGTGACAGTACCCTATCCAATTATTATTCTTCAGAAAAAGAAAGAAGAGAAAGAGGAAACGTATTTATAAAAAAAATCCCTGGTGAATAATATATTAATTATCAGAAAGGGCTCAGCCAAATACTCAGATAATTTATAAGCACATCAGACAAAATATGCCAGCTATTCAAAAAAACAACTGAGGCAGATGAGATTAGGCTTGTGCAGGTAGTCTCACTGACATGCAGCATTCTAGACAACCAAGTGAGCATGCTACTAGACAAGCAAGTGAACATATTACACAAGGACCTATGCAAACTACAAAACAATCAAAGACTGCCTCAATATCATAATGTAAAAGTGTAATGGGAAGGCAGGCAGGATGATAAAAAAGAAGCAGATCTCTTTGAAATGTGAGTCAAGAAAAAAAAAAAAATAAGTGACAGGATCATAACTTTTTCAGATGAGAATTTAAGATTACGGCACCTTCCGCAAGAACAACATAGGAAGTGAACACCAAAACATGCAGCTGTTAATACAACAAGATTAGCATAATTTTTACAAGCTATAACTTCACTATTAGAGCACTCAGCTAATTCCAGGAAGGAAGATATCCAAGGACAGACGGATGGAAGAGCTAGTTAAATGGAGAGCAATGCTGCTAAATCTAAGTTGTTTTCTACCTTCAGTAAAGAAACTGTGCTCCTCTGATTCCCAGCAGCATTCCAAAAGCAAAAAGCTGCAAAAGCTCTTTCTCTTTCAGTAGTTTTGTGATAAGCAGCCACAAACTCAGGTTTAACTGGGAGTTTTGCAATTGAAGTACCACTAGCTTTCTAAAAGCTGCCCCTTGCAGCATTGGCTGTGGGAACCCTAATGCAAGATTAAGACTCCAGCTGCAGGAAACCATGTGTTTTTATTTAATGCTGACTATGAAGCTTCTCTTTACTCATTGTTGAAATGCAGGCTGCAGGAAGAACAGGGTTTTTTTGTTCAACTGGAAAAGTACCCAAGTTCCAGTTAACTCCTGCTGGCAAGGCTGGCTGACTGGCTGTGCTGTGCTGAAAAGAACAAGGACAGAAGTGGTATCCAATTCAACAAGAGATTGTCATAAACAGCCATGAAAAAGATAGGCCAAAACACTTCACAGTGTGACAAAGGGGATTGAGAAATAAATACATAAAGACAAATTAGAGATAGAGACACAGCTGCGTTACATTGGAAAAAGCAAAACCAAAATCACTGTTAAAACATCTCTGGGAAAGGTACTTTTCATGTTCTGTGAAAAGATGAATGTGGCTGCCTTACACATGTTGCAATTTCTCTGGTTTCAAAATAGTACAAATATTCCTGTTGAAATCACCTGTAAAATCAAAGAATTGAGACAATTTCCCAGGTTTTGATGGATTCTTATTTTGGCTACCTCTTATAGTACTTCTGTAATTTAAATCTCTATCTTGAAACACAAGAAAACACCAGGTAGCAGTTAAAATTTCATCTCTAAGTATCAGCTGATTTGGTCTTACCAAGTTAACACAGTTTAATATATAAATACAACATTACAGAATCATAGAATCATAGAATAGTTAGGGTTGGAAAGGAGCTTAAGATCATCTAGCAAAACAAACCTGCAGGTTCAGTATTAGGTGGTACTAATTTTGTGGTAAGAAACAAATATTTGGTATTAAAGAGAAAACAAAGTGAATTCTCCTTTTATGATCAAGCTTATGGAGACAGACCTGCAGACAGACATAAGCAGGAGTATAAGCTGCTTCTTGTGTCTGCAAGCATGATTCAAATACTTGAAGAGGTGCATTGGTTACTTTTCAAGATGAAATATTACCTCTTTTATAATCTCTTCGAATATCTCTTTCTTGCTTTGCAAGTGAACACTGGCTCAAGCCCAAAGCAGCCACAACAAGAAATCAAAGCAACATAGCAAGTAAATATTTAGAAGCACAAGTACCAAGGAAACCAGAGGGAGAGAAGAGGGATAAGAAGAAATAGTTTTTTTTTCTGGGTGCCAGCTGGTAGGATGCATGCTGTAAGGCCCATGAGGAGACAGATCGCCTGGCTCACAGAAGCTTCAGCATCCACAACTGTGACTGGAGGCAGAAAGCAAAAGTTCAAAAACCTTTGAACAAAAGGATCAAATTCAGCAATTCAATTGGATGTTTATTCAAAACTAAGATATATCTTTTCCTAGGGAGAACAGCAATTTACTTCTGCTGTGTATTTGCTTTGTATGAAAGATTGTGATTTGCTGGTGTGTGCAGGGAGGTTAAGGAAAGAAAAGGTGTTCAAGTTTTAAAATACATAGTTATCAACAAACGCTTGGCTTTGGTCCAATAGTCCTTTTGTTTACACACCGTGACCTTAATAAATTCCTAAGTAAAGCAGTTCCTGCAGAAGAATGTTGCATTTATGATGGGTAAAACTTCTGTATTCATGTTGGCTTGGCAGGTCGAGGTGGAAGGCTTTTTTGGAGACTTGGTGGCGTCTTCATTTTTTCTCATTTTGAGCTTTAAAAGGACAAATGTTTATAATCCTTTTTTTCTGTGGAATCCTTAGAAATGTTTTTCTGCACTTTAGCTACTATTGTGAATGATTCCCTTGCATAGCTCCACAAGCTACTCTTATACAAGTAACAGAAGGACAAGTTAAGAAAATGGTAAGAGAAGTTACTAGGGAAGACAGTACTGCACTGTACATTAGAGAGATCAGAGGGAGCCCAGAAGCAGAACTAGAAAAAAAATCTCTGTTCACAATACGCATCACAGTGCAGAAATTCCCAGAAAACTCAAATACCATCATTGGGATTTTTGAAATCAAGAAAGCTGGGGGAAAAAATTGCAGAAAGGACCTGATAAGAGTAAAATCTAACGAGTCACTTCAACAGAAATATTTTATTGAGACGTTTGACCTTAAACAATGGATACATTAGATTTTTAAGTCCAGAAAAAAGACAGTGCTTGAATCCAAACCACCTCCATATCTTGTGAAGAAAGCTACTAAAAATTGCATATTTTTCTTTCCTACTGTGAAAGGAATTCACTGAAACAACCAACCAAACAAAAAAATCTTTCAGTCTAAGAAAACAAACAGAAATTGCTTTAGAAAGAGTTTAGAGCAGCATATTCTTCCAGAAATATTTACCGTGACTAGTTGTAAGCATTTGATGAGAGAGAGAAGGAATGTGTCCAAAACACTGCTGTGTTAAGGAAACGACCCTTAAGTTTGTCCATACACAATAATATAAATCCCTCAGTTTCATTTGTTGTCACCTCCTGTTACAGAAGTGATAGAACATGTTTCATTGGTATGTTTACCAGGTGTTAGAGAACATCGAGAATAGAAATCAAGTGGCTGTTTTTTTAGAAATAGAAATGAAATTGAGAAAAAAGCTTTTAATAACTAACTGGAAGAAAATGTGGAACAAGTAAGGAATCTACCTGGCAACAGACAAAAATAAGAAATTGGGATTATTTAGTGGACTAAATGACTAGGGAGACCATTCAGAAAAGCTGAAATGCAATTTGTGCTGAACCTGATCACTTTCTATATAAGTTACTGATCAATAAACTGAGATCCAGTACAGGGAGGCTTTTTAAAATTATTTTAGTGACGCTTATGGCACACATCTGAGAAACACGCTGCAAGTCGGTGCAAAATTTGCTGATCAGCAAAACAAGGGGAAGAAGGAGGCCTCAGCTAGGGCAAGCATTGCAAATGAAATAATGGCATATCATTGTAAGTTGCACAGTACCTTGCATTGTCTTTTAAATGTCAGATATTGGAACAGTTCATATGAGAATCTTTGTTTTTTGACTTTTTCTTTAAATTTATTTTTTGCTACTGCTTTTTAAGGAAGCAGCCTCTATGATTCTAAAGCATGAAAATAAATGCTGTGTTTTCAGGTATCCAGCTACTCGTTTGTCATCCAAACTCTACATAGTTATAAATCACAAAGTAAGAAATCAGTGATCTCTGTGATTCAAGATATTATGACAGTTCATTAACATCAGTATGTACAGATTTGTATTTCTGTATATAAAAATTCTAGACCACTCTAATTTGTGATATTCTGACATTTTGATTATTTGAAGAGGAAAAAATAACCCCAAACCAAATTACAGTATGTCTAAGTTGGGAAGTACAGTCTACAGAAGGAGTGATGAAGTCTATGTCTTTCCTTTAGAAAGCACAAATTAAAATAAATTTTGCTCTTTCCTGGATGGTTAGACTTGCAATGTTACTATGATCCAGAGATGTCCAACATCTCCATGCTTACATGTGATATTCCCCTGATGCAGTCTCTTCCATTAATCTTCTAAATGTTGTGTGTGATTCTTTCTGTGTGCAAAAGCTACAGGGCAAACTGCGATCAATGTGCAATTTGACTTGATGCCCTTTGAGTTTCCCAGTACTCTGAAACAGGCAAAATCACTTAGAGTAGCTGACTCAATTTGTCAGGCAGCACTGTGTGTATCAGCCCTAATTCAGCTCTAGCAGAATAGGGCGTCTTGTCAGTCTGTCAGCACACTGGGTTATTCACATGAGCAGGACAGTGTAGAACATGAACCATAAGCAGTCCAAGCAGGAATATTTAGTTAGAGAGGAAGGCATGTGCATGTACAAATATTAACATTTACAGACACACAGCAATACAGTTTGTGGAGATAAACTCAGTGACTGTAGATACTGAAAGTTCACAGGACAGGTGCTTTTCCATGTACCTCACTGAAGGAACAAAAAAATTCTCCCTGTGGCTCTTTTTGAACATGGTTTCTGGTTTTCTAGGCTACCAGCTCTCAGGAGGTTTTGAGGGTTTTCTTTTGGTTTTGGTTTCTGTTTTGCATTATTTGGGTTGTTTGTTTTTTGTTGTTGTTGTTGCTTGGTTGGTTTGGTTTGTCTTTTTTCCTCTTCAGCTGCCTGACACCATCTCTCCCAGCACCCAGAGGCATATTTCTGAGCCCGGGAAGGAAGAGGAAGTTTCAGGTTCCTCTTGCAATAGGAGAGAACAAAACCCATACCTTAATAAAAAAAAAAAAAAAACTTAACATTGGTTTCAACACTGAAGTTCTTTGTACAAATCAGCAAAGGCAGAAGTTCCCATGCCATAGAAGACTGCTACTCTACTGTCAGACCTTCATATTCAGTGTTTGAAATAAGCTTAGCAATAGAAAATTGTAATGGAACAAACAACACGTCTGTTAACATATTAATGTCAGGAAGTAGCCATTCACACTAACTGTATCTACATGTGAGCAATCAGTTCCATCATTCATGGTTTAAAAATCCACTACAGAAGACTACGCGATGATACAACCTCTTTAATTCCAGGATTTACCTGAAGGCTATGGTAATATTCATACAGGTAGGCAGATAGTGGGCCTATGCCAATGCAGATGCACATTTGTAATTCCCTTTCATAAATAATAGTTTTACAAAATATACAAATTAGGTGTTTGAATTATATCACTGGATCATATGTTATCTTCTGCTTGAAATATGCTGGAACACCTTTGCCCTTTATTGAAAATCCGAAAAGATCTAACCTGGGAAAAAAGTGAGATAGCCTACATTTATTTAAACCACATACAACACTGAAGAATCTTTTACCAAAGATGCAGGAGTACTTACCTTTCCTGATACACTATTTCTTGAAATGTCAGGATCCTAGAGAATTACCATTAAGCCTCGGACAGCATGTGCTTTCTCTGATTTTCTCTATTGTTTATCTGAGCTCAGAATTGGGCCCAAATAATTCAGACACAAGGCTTCAACAAGCACATTAACCCAAGCAATGCCACATACAGTGTTTCATACATCATTAGCAAAACACCAAGCATCTGACACACAGTCAGCACAGACACTGCAAACAAATTGTGCCCTTCCCATTTTAATTTTAACAAAAGGCTTCAAAAAGTCTTTACACTTCTGTGCAAATTGCCTGCCCTTTGTGCGCCAGCATCCTCACTGGGGTGCTGATAGACTGACTACTCATGGCACCTACAGTCAACAGGATCTGCTTTTCACTACCCTGATTAAGTAAGTAATGTTCACTTTCCAAGAATCCCCCACAGAGCAGCAGCATTCCTATGTGCCCAGCTGTAAAACCAGTAATGACTGGATTTTAAGAGAATTTGAAAACTTTCATCAAACACTTATTTCTGTTTTTCAGCCTATATTCAAAGAGATACTTTGGCATTATTATGTGATTTCTGATGGGGATACAGTAAATTAATCATGTTAAACTGAAATGTTTCTGTTAGGTGTCTACTCTGCAACAATCAAGCTATTTGTACAGTAAAATGTGACAACCACAGTGTTACTTCTACTTGTAAAAATTACACATATAATATTTATTAATGCTAACTGGGAGCATAATTATGCAGTATACATTTTTCTTTCATTATTAGAGATTTTTTATTGCAAGAAGTTGTTTCAGTACATTGTATGGAATTAAAACTTTAAAAATTTAGTCTTGAGTCCAAAGTTGTTATTTTTAAAAAGAAAATAAACAAATGCATTCACTAATAAAAGTATGTTTTCTTTCTCAACCCCTCAAACTTTTTTCCTTAGCCAATATCAAATTATTTTTTTCAGTCATTTTTAGTTTTCTTCCTGAAGGCTACTCTGGAACAATGGATTTAGAAAGCTATTTGGTGGGGAAAACCCATAATCATTAAAAGGGAATACCACCACTTTTTCAAAAGCAAACATTAGAAAACAGGAGACAAAGAAGCAGCAATTATTTTGAAAGCAATTTAAACTATTCCTATTTACAGAAGTCAAGCTTATATCACACAAACCAAGCTGTTTCATGAACAAAATTAATTTTTATTTGTGTGATTTCAGTCTCTCAGCTTGATTCCCTTGCATTTAATGAAATGGGAACTTTAGCTATAGGTTTTTCCACAAGTAAACATTTTCAGTAAATCTCCCTTCTGTGGATTCTCTGACAGCTTATAAGACCTGAGAAAATTCTGCAAGTGCCCTCTCAGTGAGGTAAGGATAGCCTCATTCTCCTTTGTTAGGTTTTTCTTTTTTTAAATTGTTCTCATTTTTCTCATGGCATAAATGGGAACAACAGGTCTAAAACTTATTAGCAGGGAATAAGTAAATGGATAAGCACACATGCAAGTATATACATCACAGTGGATTATTAAGCCCTTTTCTCTCTGCAAAACAGTCTAAGAAGGGGAAAAATTATTTTTGTCATTGGAGAAATCCACATATGTCTCACAATACAGTCTAACAAACTACTTATGATTTCCACAGGGGTCACTTTCCGTTCTGTCATTTGACTCCCTCAAGTACACCACAGAAACACATGAGGGAGTAGCCTGAGGGAAACCAACAAGCAAACAAACAGGAAAACAAACCAAATGGTATAGTTTGTGAGTTAAATTTCTACTGGAGTAGGGAAATGCAAAACTATTGCTGAATCTATGTAACACAGCCTTGCATTAACCTCTAACTAAGGAGTGGGGAAGAGAAATACACAGTAAAGACTCTAGACACACCTGACCTTTCTACCTACTCTATAGTTTCCTGCATTGCAGCATGGGAAAGGATAGCATACAAAAAAAGCCAGTATCCACTTCTTTCCCCCAGCCCAGAGGAACTGGACCTTATAGCTCTATATTTTTGTTCTTTTAATATTTCAGAGTAGAACTGTAATGGCTATGATGAGCCTACTGACATCTCACAATACACAAGCCCCAGTGGTCCTTTGTTTAATACACTGGAATGCATTTCATCTTGTAAATTTTCCATAAACTTCTATATCATAGATGAACTTTCCTGCTTTATTTCAGTGCGAGTGGACTATTTATCATAACACCGCTGCTCATCTTCCTTTCACAGCCTATTTTATTAACTTTTTTCTGCTAAGTAAATTCACTTTTTATGCATGATGTTTGTTTTACAGGTAATTCATCTAAAGTATTTTCTTAAGAACTTCAATTTAGCTTTGCCCTTGAAATTAACATTTAATTTTTTTTACATTTTTACAATAGAAATTAAACTTTATTTGAATTATTAGTCCAGAACAATAACCTACATTCACCATATCTGAATGTTGGTATGGGAAACATCCATGACTGTCACATTACCTGAGAGAGCTACCATGACAGAGGACATATACCTTTGTTTTGTGGAAAACCTGCACTAGCAAAGAAAAAGCACCATTTCAGTCAAGACTGACATGGTTTAGGGTGAGGCGCCCCTGCCCATGGCAGGGGAGTTAGAACTAGATGATCTTCTAACCCCTAACTATTCTATGATTTTAAGTCTCTTTCAATGGATTAGACACATATACTGATACTTCTCATGCTCCCACAAGCAAGGGGAAGGAAAGAAAGAAAAAAACCCCCACCAAATAAAACCCCAACCCACAGAGATGTTGTAGAATCTGTTACAGGAGCAATCCATCCTGTAGGCCCATGAGACCTGTCCCTGCATTATCTGATGCATGTATCCTACTTGCAGAGCACAGATCAGAAAACGTCACTTCCTCATTAGATAATCTCTCTAAACACAGGTGATAAAAATAGCACAGAATACTGTTACTTCTCTTACATACCTAGAGTATATACAGATACTCTGCCAATGAAAAGTTTATGGAAAAACATTTTCTTCTATTTTTTTTAATGTTTGACAGAAATAAGAACTTTACAAACCTCACTCAAATGATTAAAATTGTTTATTACTGCTGTCAGACAAAACCATGAGGTATTACTTCACCATCTCATCTAACCTCACCGATATGAAATAAAATTCCATCCAGTTCAATGTTTATTGATTATATATATTTTCTATATTTTGCATATATTTATTATATTTATTTTTTCTATACATGCTATATATATGTACGGATGGATGGATATAGCCACAGCCTTTGAAAGGTAAGCAGAAAAGCATTCAGTTGTGAGCTAAGACTATCAGAAGGTCGGTAATCAAATGCTGGGTTTGGTACTTTGCCCTACTCATTACTATCCTCACACTTATATTTGGGTAAGAAACTAGACATGAGTTTTTGTTCAGCCTTACATTTTAGCTCTTTTTGCATCTGTCTGATGCTTCAGAACACTATAATTTGTGCCTGTGAAATTACTGGCACAGTGTGATGAAGTCACAACTCAGTCTTCTGCTGGATACACTTGAGTAGAATAAGCTTTGCAATTCTCACTTTTAAAAGCAATTTTATGTCTCTAAGTAACTTCTGTGGCTCTGTTTTGGACTATTTCTGTTTTTCAGAACAAGAAATTCTGAAAGCAGTCTTCTGAAACTGGTTTCCTAAGTACACTCTCCCCTCCTTCCACTCACTGCATATCTATTTAAAAATCAGAAGGTCACCATGAAAGTCTACAGCATTTCTGCTGAAAACTATGGTTCAGTATGTTCTTCATCATAATTCTCAAGTCTTTTCAAAGTGTTTAAAATTAATCCTTTTTCTATGAAGTAAACTCTAAGTATTTCTTTTCCATTTCGTAACATGGAAAAATATTTCCTTAGAAGAGGTCCATCCTACAAGATCCAGATTGCTCTTAATAAGCTCCTGTTAACAAGGGGCATATTTAATTTATTGTTCCATCAGCTACTGATTCATCTAAAATTTCTGCCAGAAATACTTCTAGAGTGAAGAGCAACAAGGTAGCATCAACCTTTGGAAACACAGTTAAAATCTCCTCTTGCCCAAGGTCTTACAATCATTTTATAAGGCTACCACAAATTTCAGGGAAGTTCAATAAGGAAAATGCCCCACTGTTGTGCAGGGCCTTGGGTTTTAGAGTTTTTTGTTGTTGTTTGTTTGTTTGTGGTGTTTTGGGGAGATTTTTTCACCAGAGAGAAAAACATATTTATTAATATATATTTATCAACATAGGCATCAAAGCAGCAATAAGAGACAATATAACTGGACAGGAAGTTTTAGTGAAAACACAGAGGACGTTGGATTAGTAAACAGAGTTCTGAACAAAAGTGGCAAGAAGCCGACAGCTGAGACAGAGTAAAAATACAGAAGTAACAAACAGAGATAAGTGTTAATGACATGGTAGATTTATTTTGTGTGTTTGTTTGTTAAGACAACACTTGTGGTTCTCCACCCCAGAAATTTTAAAAAGTGTTGCACAAAGCCCATTAAAATCTTTCAGGTGTTTATGTAGGAGATCATAATGTTGATTCGTTGGACTGTTTCCTTTACAAAGTCCAACACCTATGTTTCTCATTAGCAGAGAAAGTTGCTTCACAAGTTATTTCCTCAGTCTTGTGATACTTTAAAATGAGAAGCATAGCTCCCACAGTCTATAACGGCTGAAACGAATGTCATACTGAAGAAGATAGGTTGAAGAAACTGGGCTGGATTTCTTTGGACTAAGACAAAACTAGGTAGGACTACACAATCTGTATGAAAGGTTATGTTATGAAAAGTCATGACAAGGGCATGGTGACTGTCCTACACATTCACTGGGAATACATCGGTCTTACTTGTAGAAATGAACATAAGATTAAATGGGATATTAGGAAAAAATCTATCTGTAAGATTACTATAGCACTAGTGCAGACTATCTCTAGATAAGGTCCCAAATCCCCCTCATTGTAGGTTGTCAAGAATATGCCTTTAGACACTATTGGAGCTTAGACTGCTGAACTAGAAGTTCTCCAGAAGTTCTTTCCAACAATGTACTTGTGCTGCCAGAATATTTGTGTATGCATTTTGGAATTAATATCTTTCAGTATTGGACTTATTTATACAAATGATTCTGCAAAATAATTTCCAGAAAAATTCAGAAGTTAGTATTAATCAGAAACACAGTATGTTTTTGTCCTTTCCAAACAGAGTGTGAGATGCAAGTTCAGTATAATATAGCAATTTTTTTCAGTTACATGCATATTAACTACAGAAATACTACAGTCCTGGTTTCAGATACTATAAAAATATCAGCTTAAAAAGGAATTGAAATATGTGAAAATATAATTTTAACACCAAAACATACATTTTCACCACAGGTTTTTGTAACAAGACTTGCATACGCAATACATGGAAAAATTTAAAAGTCATTTTGATGCATTATGAATCATCTGTAAAAAAATAAATAAGTGAAGACATTCTCAATTTTGGTAAATATTTATAGAGCCAAACAATATGAAGTATATGTAACAATCAAATTTCTAGTGAAAATGTGTGCAAGTAGGTTTATTTTGAAAGGAAAATTCCTACTCCCAGTGTCATACCCAATTAAATTCTCCAGGTAATGACCCCATTTGCATAGAGAGCTGAACCCACAAGTGGGAATTTTAATGGGCACACCACCTGAGTACATTAATTGAGAGTGACACTACTTGAACTAGTTTTGTGCTTACCCCACTGAAAATTCTACTCATATTATTTTTAATGTCAAGCTACAAGTCAAATTTCAAGATGATGGATTTGTTCTTTTTTAAGCATTGAATTTGAATAAAAGAAAGCTTTAATTCTGTTATGCATTGCATAGCTTTAACTAATCTGTAGTTCTGATTCTCACCATTGCTTCACTTTTTCAGTGATTGGAATTTAATTTTATTCATTAATTTGTGAATAATTAGATAGAAAATAATGCTTTCAGCAGCTAAATTGCTTTTGGATTGCTGTTTAATGTACTTTTACCAGAATATGTGTTACAGTTAAACTGGCATAATAGTTTACTAAAATGTAATTGTGTAAATATGTCTAATTATGCTTTCTGAAGAAACAAGACCAAATATAAAATTTCAGTCATGGCTACCTTAATTTTTTTAAACTTAACCCCAAGAAAGCTTGGTAGCTGCAAAGCAGATTACTGATGCAGAGACAGCAGTTGTCAACAGTAACGGAATACTTGCACCGTATTTCCCTTTATCCTTCACACGCTACTTGTAATGACCTTGAAGTTATTGTGGATTCTGAACCACTGCTGTTAGTCTACATTAAATATGTAATCAAGGTGTCTCCTCCTCACATGAGGAAACAGACAAATGGAGTTGTGTTTCCTAGGGAGGAAAGCAAATTCATGTTGTGTAATACATTTCTTTTTCCCAGCTTGTTCTTATCAGTAGCAGACAATGTAGAACTAGCAATATATATGCCACTGTAAAACGTATTAAACTAATGTACCAGTCTTATTCTTGTGAGTAGAACTATTTTGAAGATTGCCAGTTTCCAAGACTCTGCAGAGTCCATCTCAGCAGAAATTTTGAGGTTTTTATTTGAATGTGAAAGACAGAATTAATGTATTTTGAACTGCAAATATTCAAATAGAAACCACTATTGAGCTACAATTACTTAGATATATTCTAAAGTTCCAAAGGTATCACTTTCACAAGTCTGTTTGATCTAGGAGTCGCATATAGCAGTGAACACAGAAAAGATGGCAAATAACTTGCAGTGTAACATACATCTTTGTATTGTTCTAGATGTCCATAATGAAAGCACTTTGAACACCAAAGATTAAAAAAAAAAATGAAACAACTAAACAAACAAACAAACAAACTACCTTGTGATAAAGCTTAAGAAACAAAGGTAGGCATTGTGGAAAAATACTATAATGTGAAACACTTTGGAGTTTGTGTTCCACTTGAAACACAAGTTGGAGTGCAGCGCATTCACAGTGTGGTCACTTCATGCAACTTGGGAGATGAGACAAATTGCAGAAGCCTACACCACTGATTGAAGAGGAATTGTATAGTGCTTGGGCACCAATTACATAGCCTACTGAGATGATATAAAGAGCCTCAATTACCTCAATTATAGTGGAGTATTTTGTCAGTTAAAATAGCATATGCATATCAGAATAAAAATTAGCAAGATACTATTACAGGTATAAAAGATATACATTTTTTTCATCTAACATCCCATTTTTATGAGTATCGAATAGTAATGTACTAACAATTGTTGTAATATACATACATAAAAGAGACAGAATTGTATGCAGTGTTTTATTAAATTAAGTTTTAAGTGAGGTGAACTGATATACTAAAACCATATAGAGATTAAGATCACCTAATCAAACTCAACATCCGCCTGTTTTGCAGAATGGGAATGCAGAAAAAGTTCTCTCTTTCCAGCTATCGCAGAAATAGCCCATCATATCGAAGACTTGTAAAGAAGAGAAAGGCCATCCTTCTATGTCACTAGCACCAAATCAGTGGTAAATAGCATAAGCAAGTGCTTATGAGGAGGGTGAATTTTGTACAATCAATCAACTTCGCATTCGAGTGTACTGAGCACAGTGAACAAGTGCATCATGGACGTGGGTGCAGGGTATTGTTTTGATTGAACTTCTTTCAATATTCTGATGCTAAAATTGAGTTAAGTTCCCCCTGCTCTCTTTGGAAGTGATAAGAACTGGCAGAAGGGTTATGAGATAGGAAATAAAGATTAATGTCAGCAGGACTGTAGAGTTACTATTGTCAACATTTTCACTGCCTTAAGTCTTTCAACACAAGGTGTATACACTCATATATAGACAAAGAGAAGGACAGACAGAAGATATCAGGGAGATATTTCTCTAATCTAAGTTTGGGACCGAGAATAAGACTTCAGATATATGATTTGTTCTATTCGTTCTATGTGTTGCCTTTCAGAAAGTTACCAGACTGGTAACAAAAGGAAGTTTACTGTGGAAAAACATCAATTCAGTTGGCATTGCTTTCACAGAACTTGCATCAACTATTGCAATCACTAAGACAATTAAAAAAAAAAAAAAGTGTGAAAAAAAAGTTCAGAAAAGCTTCAGAAAGACTAGAAAAACAGTTGTCGTGGTTTAAACCCAACCACAAACCTCGTTCACTCACTTCCCCCCCCACTTCTTGCCCTCCCTCTGCTCCTGGAGGGACGGAGAGGAGAATCGAAAAGAATGCAACTCCCACGGGTTGAGATAAGAACAGTCCAGTAACTAAGGTATAACACAAATCACTACTGCTACCACCAATAATAATAATGATACAGGAAATAACAAGGGAAGAGAATACAACACCTCAACACCAGCCGACTGATAACTCGCCCCACCCCACCTGACCGAGCACCAACCAATACCTCGTCCAACCCCACAGTGCCTTAGCCCTTCCGGGTAAGTCTCCGTTACATCCTGGGCATGCCGTGCTGTGGTATGGAATATCTCTCTGGTTAGTTTGGGTCAGGTGTCCTGTCTCTGCTTCCTCACAGCTTTCCCTCCTCCCTGGCAGAGCATGAGGCTCACAAAGTCCTTGGTCAGACCAAACATTTGAGCAGCAACTTAAAACATCGGCATTATCAGCACCATTCCCAGGCCAAAAGTTAAAACACAGCGCTGCACCAGCTACCAGGAAGGAGAAAAATCACTGCTACTGCTGAACCCAGGACACTAGGACACCTATAATAAGTCTCAAATGGTGCTATTTGCCTATGAATTTATTAGTTCTCTTACACAATAATTTTGGCACACAATCTCAATGGCAAGACTTCATGGTATGCACTCAAGCAAAAGTTCTGTCAGTTTTAATATCTTACTTCTGTAATGCCCAGAGGGGACATATCAGAATGTTTTTAGACCCCATAAGCACCCATGTATATACAGTCATGGTTGAACGGTCAATAACTTTTTTAAAAAGACACAGAAAAATTAGTGCTAAATTAGTGCAAAAGACTGTAGATGTGCAGTTTCTGCAGCTTTAAAGCAGCATAAGAATACTCACACATGGCTTAAACCAACATGAAAAAAAAAAAAACCCAAACCAACCTTTTGCTTAAATCACAGTTCAAACAGTCTACTCAGTGTTTAGCCAATTTTAAAAACAAACCTTACTTTCAAATAGTGGTACTGTGTGTAAGTCTTCATTTCATAGGCCACATAGGCCATTACACCTTAATAGGTCTACTGCAATACCGACTACAATGTTGTTCAGCTTGCTTTTAGTAAACTGAATACTGTTGCTGCAGATGTATTAAAATAATATTAATTTTGATAAAATGCAATCATTGCTGGAATTTCACCTCACTAACACAACTTCACTAAGGAATGCCTCTACCCTTTTACTGACAAAGTACTTTACTATTGGAGATTCATGCTAGCACAGCTTCTAGTGCCTGAGTTGGCTCCACCTGTAAGACAACTCACGTACACTGGCTCATCCTCTGCGCAAACCACTCAAAGGCCAAAGCCTCCAGGAAATGTTGTAACAGGAAACAAAAATAATCACAAATAAGACATGAAATTATAATTCAGATGAGTAACAGGGCAAGACTAGAAGATCTCTCAAAGTTTCAAAATAAAGATCTTTATTTCAAAATAGTGTTTGAGAATAGCACATCCAGTTGATATAAAATACAAATAGCAAGTTACCATTTTTTCAAATGGGCCAGTTTGCAGAACTATTTACTGAAACACTGTACAAGTTCACAAGAACTATTATAAAATAGACAGTTAAGTTCAGATGTTTTAATTTTATTTAAACTATATTTTCACATTTGACTCCTTCTAATTCTGCTTGATTTAATTACACAAGGTGCTTACAAGATTGCCTATAGAGTGAAAATCACAAAACAGCATTTAGGAATATAAATACAGAAATGAATTACTTAAACTACATACTAATATTCTCTGCTACAAAGATACATTTTACAAAAGTGCTAATATCTCTATGACAAACAGTAGCAGACTACATTTAAATGTCAAAGAAATCACACATTTTATAATTTGTTTTCAATTGTCTGTAACACTTTGATACTTTTATTCACTATGAGGGTTAAACAACACTATTTTCACTTCCTAGTATTTCACAAATGAAGTGGGAAAAGAAGTAATGTATCTGCACATGTGTGTATGCATGTGTGTGAGAGAGAGGCTGTACACATACACATATAGGCATCAACAAAGTTCTTGTAATTATTATTTGTATTTTAACAGTACTGGAAATAAATGCTTAATAGCAAAGACATTTCCAAGGTTTTCATAATTTCAATAGATCAAAAAACCCTCTGAATTCCCGTAAGTAGAAATAAGGGTTTGTGCAGGGCAAATTGTATAGATAAACTTTTACACAGATTGTCATTTTCATTTTTTTCTTAACTATATCTTTCTGTGGTAAAAATATTTTTTATTAGTATCTGGTATTCATTAAAAGCTTGATGCAACTGTGCAGTTTTCCAAGCACAAAAATGAAACTGCTCTGGCAGCGCACAGACATTGGGGCAGGACAGGACACTGAAAATCTTCTTCCCTGTCCTCAAAAGCACAATTGGACAGCCATAATTCATCTCTCCATGACCAGAAGGACATGAGGAAGGACAGTTTATGCTGCTGCTTAGCACCAGAGAGCACATCCCCACCACCACGGTGTCAACCACAGAACTACACTGGGTGAAGCACTCTACACTTTTTCCAAGGTGCATGAAGTCCCAGTGCACACTGTGATGCCCCCAATTTCCCCAGAGGCATTATACCTTACAAAGGCAAAATGCCTCCAGGCACTGCCACTCAACCAAGGCACCTCTTCCCCTTCCCAGTGTGGTTCAGACTTTTAGGAGTCATAATTGAGCCCTGTGGGCCTGATTCTGAGCTCAGGGAATTTATCAATTTAACTATATGATTCCTTATTAGCCTGCCTATTACCATAATATCTTTGTGCTCTCTAGCTGGAGCTAAACCAATGGAAAATTCTGACATTAATGAAAATGCACTTAGTTTATGCAACACAGATCTGAATCTGGCCCAATATATGAAAAACAAAACAAACAAACAAAAAAACTGAACCAAAACAGCATGGTAGGAATCAATTCTTGTAGTTACTATGAAAAAACAGGTAAGAAACCCTCTAAGTCTGCATTGTATGAGAATACACCACAATATCGCAGATGATAAAGCAAAATGCAACACCTCCCAGCTCCCTAGTATAGTTGAGGATTCGGCTATGTTACCTTCAGTGATAACTTGCAGTAGTAGGCACTACTAGTCAGTGTTCACAGGGAGAGAAGCTTTGGTTCATACCAGACCATTTGTTGACTTAGCTTCACACTCCTGTGATCTTTAGCTTGTCACATTTGCATAAACTGAATTTACTACAGCGGAAAGAGACATTTATGGTCAATTCACTCTACAGAAATACGCTATTGGCTCTTGATGACTCTTGTAACAAGGCCTAAATTTATGAGATCCAACAATCTACAAATGGGACATCTGGAGCGTAGACAGGAAAGTTTAAGTATGTGTGATCAAGATGTGTAGGTGGTTTACATTGAAAAGTTGATGAGCTACAGACATGGATGTAAGAAACTAGCAAGTGGTAAAGAAAATGGTACCATTATTCCCTAAATCTGGGAATGACATAAACCTCTTTCTGTGTTGGACCAAGTTCTTTTCACAATTACAATGACAAGCAGAGATTTTTCACAGAAAACCTTAATCATATACAGGGAAAAAGTTGCCATCAGATCCTAACTGTATTTTTCAAACATTTTAAATCCCAATCCTTTTATTTTTAAAGGATATCATACATTTTTTAGATTTCATTCTTTTTTCACAGTTATTTTAAAATAACACTTAAAACATATCTGAGGATAAACATTTTTGCATTTGGTGTTTATGTCCAATGACAGAATTTCTTATCAAGTCAGTTTTAATTCGGTCTTTATACCCCATTTAAATTCTGCCATCCTCTGTAGATCTTTCTCAAACAGTGAAGAAATAAATACTCCATTATGTGACTGGCTCTAATATGCCAAAGACTGACAGGGCCACTTAATGTCAGGCTTAGATTCTTGAGTTAAATTCTGATAATCACAGAATCATAGAATCATAGAATAGTTAGGGTTGGAAAGGACCTTATATAATTTCCTTTTAATAGCCAAAACTTGAAGATTTGTTAGTCTATTAGTTAGTCTGTTAGTCTAAGGATATATTTCATGTCTATACAGATTTACAAAGTCTCTTTCTAAAAAGAAGCATTTCAAGTAATATTAGTAGTGAAGAAAAATATAAGTTCTCTGTTCTGTCTTGATTTATAACAAAGAAATCTTGTTACTCTAGCCCATGGCAAAACTTGCATTGACTTTAGTTTGCCAGATCTTCCCATAGTATCAATACTGAGATATTCAAAACAAAAGAAATATTGCCAACGTGACTACTGTAGCAAAACCAACAGTGGATTTCTGTTGCTGACTTCTGGATTAAGTTTAAAACAAGAGAGCAAAGTTGATTTCAACCCAAAGAGATTGAAATAAAGTTATTTTGCTTTTCAGAATGCCCGTAAAGGCATGTTATGCATGGAGGCATTTGAGCGTTTAAACATTAAACTAGGTAAAGGCAAATACTTAAGTCTTTGCCCTGCAATCTCTTCTCTGACTAAAATCTGTCATTTTATTCAAATGGCAATTTTGCCCTCATGCAGCCTGTGGTATCAGGCCTATAATTCGGTTTCAATAAAGTCTTCCATTTGCAAAGCCAAAAGGAAGCTGGAATGTAGCTTGAGTTTCACATACAAAACTATACGATTTGTGTTAGAATACAGATTTGAGGACTGGTTAAAAAAAAAATACTATATATAGGGAATTAACAGTGCAATACCAGTTGGTTGTGTGAAAATCTTACCTTGTTTTTCTTCAAATGTATTTAAAGAAAAGCTCTCCAGTTTTATAGAGAATAAAATAAAAAGGGATAAATATTTCATGACGGGAAGCAGATCCCACAGCATTCCATGCAGATCTCTAAGCAATCTGAAGATTCACAACATGCGTCCATTATGCCACAGTCCATATCACATGGGCAGTTACAGTCATCTCCCATCTCGTCCCCACAGCAGCAGCAGCAGGCCTCCGATGTGCAGATGCCACAGGATGCTTGTCCGAGAACAATGTTACAGAGGGTGAGAAATTCACAGAACAAGCAAGCCAGGATACAGTGAACACAGCAATCTTCATATGTACCAGTTCAGTAGCACGTCATATACAAACAAACAAAGCAAACAAACAGAACAAAACAAAACAAACAAAAAAAAAAAAGGGGGGGGGGAGGGAAAAAAAAAGAAATCATTAACATGTTATTCTAAATCCAGATATAGCACAATACAGAAAGTAAGCAGCTGAAAGACAATGATTCAGAATAACATAATCTAGCACCACAAAGAAGATGTTTCCCATCTTCAAGGTCACTTTTGGTGCAAGTTTCCTTTTGCCACTTCACTTCATGCAAATCTCAAGCACTAAGCATCAGCTTAGATCTGTTTCTCCAGTCATTTATTATGTAAAATATCCATATTTATTATCTTCAGTTGTAACTTCTGCAGGCCCACAAAGTGATTAAAAAAAAAAATCAGCTTACGAAGGAATCTATCTAAAATTATTTCCAGCCTCTCCGAGTACATCTTGCCCTTCTGAATCTCTTTTGCTACTTATGAAGAAAATAAGAGAGTTGCCACATTTTTTGCACACCTTAAACCAGCATAAAAACATGCTATATGTATTTCTGTACTTTCAACAATATGTAAAACAATCAAAACAGATTTTTCTATTGCTTTTTGACATAAATCTCTTAGCAATCCTTTTAATGTACCAGAATCTTCAGTAACTACACTTGAACATCAACATCCATCTGTCATAAGTACTATTAAATTACATGGGATAATTGAGGTGACCCACAAACTATCTGCACCCAAAGAGTAAATATATAAAATAACTTCAAATAATTAATACATCCATAAGACAAGAAAACAGAAAGATTGCAACTAAACATATGCCACTGAAAAGGAAACTGTGGGAGTAAGCGATATACTCAGTTATTTTCACTCTCCTTCACTAGTAAGCACATAATATGTATAAATTTGTATGTATAGACATATTTAATCTGTAAGAGGCAGTGAACAGTCCTCCAGAAAGAAAACAAAAACTCAAAAATACAAGAAATGTTCAGGATAGAGAATTACTGTTCTTTCCCAGCATCAGCTTTCCTTCTTTTTACTGCTTACTATCCTTTAACTCTTTTAGCCACAGACAGTTGAAGCCTGGGAAAATGTGCAGGGGAAAATATTCTGCACCAGGCTCATCCTTTCCCTGTCCCTACAGTCTGTCAAAGGTATCTGCTATGAGAGGCCAGTAGGTAAGAGCATATTGAGCTATATGGATAATTGTTCTGACTGTCTACAGACTTTACAGTTCACAGGCTGGAGACTGTTATCATAGGGGAAGGGTTGCAATTACTTGCAACAGTAATACAATTACCAGGATGCCTAAACAGATTTATAAATGTCAAAAAGTGATGCAGTAGCTGTGGGAAGTAACGTGATTGATTCAAAGTACCTCTAACATTACAGAAACTCACTGCAGAATAGCGTAGCGATGACTTTACATGAGCAAGCACAAGTACTAAAGCATTGCAGTGATAGTCTCAGACATGCAAAACGTGTCCTAAACAACAAAATAACTACCTGAGCTCTTAGCCCACTCTAAACATCACACTACAGGGGATTCATTTCTTTACTTCCTACACTACTTAGATCACTGTGATCACAGGATAGCTTGGGAATACCTGTACTGCAATGTGCTCACAATCACAATATGCAAAATGAGCACTTATGTCCAAATGAAAAAAAACGGAAATGTCAGGAAAAGCAAGGAAAAAAAAAAAAAACAACCAAAAAACCCCAAAGCCACAACAAAACTATGAAAAAAAACCCCAAAACAAAAAAAAAATACAACCCACAACAACTAAAAAAACAAACCACAAAACCCCCACAGAAACAAACCTCAGAAACTCCCTACTACTGTGCAGCATCAAAACTGAGAGGGAACTACAGGTAAGATTGAGTTGTTTTTAAAGAAAGTTGTTGCTTGTATTAAAAGCTGCTTTTCCCAAAGAAATACTGTCACTAAATAAATGACCTTCATAGCAAATGCAGAACATATGAAATAAAGCTGAAGAGTATCAGTTCACTGAAGAGGACCAAAGGCAGAGTGATAGCGATTAATTAGCTGGTTGTCATGGAGATGGTGTTAAATTTGTTCAGGTACAATCTCCTTTCAGATTTTCTTTTAATATGAAGGAAAAAGATAAAGAAATCAAGAGTTCTATGTAAGAAGCCTTCATATTTGAAGAATTGAGATTTTTACTATTTTGCATCTTTAAAATACAGCTAAAAGAAGACAATGCCACAACAAATTTTGTTCTACAAATATTGTTTTTAAACAAAGGACTATAAGAAAACTTCATGTGTATCAGTACTGAAAATCATGCTCAGCAAACATTGACTGCTTCATGCAGGGATATGTAAAATTGCAGCGAGAGAAATAAACTGTTGCAAAAATTATAATGCACATATTTATTATTGGGCAAGAGAGAGAATTATAGGTTAAAAGAATGGGACTACACTCAGAAAGCACTTTCTGGACCAACAAAAAAACTTTACCTTCCTAATCTAAAAAACCCACAAAATCAACACTTACAAGAAGAGGTTGTGCTGATTTAAATAAAGGTATTTCAAAGGTAAAAACTATGAAAACTGGCCCAAGACACAGAAAGAAATTTTGGCCATTAGTGGTATGATGAAAACTGTGGTAGGTCTTTCTTTCCATCTCTTCTTCACTGACTGAAACACTAAAAGGATTCATTTACCAACTGTTTATTTCCTTTTTCCCAGATGGCAAAATTAATTTTACATTCAGAAAATCTTTATATAACAATACTTTACTTAACCCACACAAACACTTAACAGAAAGTAAAGATGCATTCACTGCCTTCTTCATTCTTGCAATGACTCATTTCTACAATGAACATAAACTTTGATCCACATTTCAAGGACAAACCTTAAATAATCTTACTTTTATGTTCTTTATGTTACTGACTTTTAACAGCTATCCAGGTAGTCATTATTTAACCCATGACAAAGCATACTGTTACCTAGTCCTGCCTAACTTGCTGAATTTAGAATCATGACTCTAAAGGTATAAATATTTGGATAAAATGGGTGGAAGAAAAATTTCTTCCACATATGACTCCTTAGCTTCTTATCTACAGCAGCAATTATAAGGAAAAGATAGTCACTACTGTTTTTTATTTGTTGGGTTTTTTTGTAATAATAACCAATCTACATGCTACACAAAACTCACATCCTTCTCTAGTACCAGTATTCCTACAGAAACCTGTTAGTTCCACAGGAAAAAATTATGCAGCTAAACTGCACTTCCTTTCATTGCCGTTGCAGGGTGTCATGATCAGTGGAATCCAGCCACACAGAAGACGCTTTATAAACCTCACTCCAAAAAAGATGATCTCAGGTTTTTCATTACCATGTTGGAGACCCCTCAAATATATTTCACTGCTTTTAGAAGACTTTCTGGTAATTCTTTCACAGAATCACACAGAATCACAGAATCCCAAGGGTTGGAAGGGACCTAAAAAGATCATCTAGTCCAACCCCCCCGCAAGAGCAGGGTAACCTACAGTACATCACACAGGAACTTGTCCAGGCGGGCCTTGAATATCTCCAGTGTAGGAGACTCCACAACCCCCCTGGGCAACCTGTTCCAGTGCTCTGTCACTCTTACAGTAAAGAAGTTCTTCCTGATGTTAACGTGGAACTTCCTATGTTCCAGTTTACACCCATTGCCCCTTGTCCTATCACTGGATATCACTGAAAAAAGCCTAGCTCCATCATCCTGACACCTACCCTTTACATATTTGTAAACATTGATGAGGTCACCCCTCAGTCTCCTCTTTTGCAAGCTAAAGAGACCCAGCTCCCTCAGCCTCTCCTCATAAGGGAGATGTTCCACTCCCTTAATCATCTTTGTGGCTCTGCGCTGGACTCCTTCAAGCAATTCCCTGTCCTTCTTGAACAGAGGGGCCCAGAACTGGACGCAATATTCCAGATGCGGCCTCACCAAGGCTGAGTAGAGGGGGAGGAGAACCTCTCTTGACCTACTAACCACTCCCTTTCTAATGCACCCTAAGATGCCATTTGCCTTCTTGGCCACAAGAGCACATTGCTGGCTCATGGTCATCCTCCTATCCACCAGGACCCCCAGGTCCCTTTCCCCTTCACTACTTTCCAGCAGGTCAACCCCCAACCTGTACTGGTACATGGGGTTGTTCTTCCCCAGATGCAAGACTCTACACTTGCCCTTGTTAAATTTCATCAAGTTTCTCCCCGCCCAACTCTCCAGCCTGTCCAGGTCTCGCTGAATGGCAGCACAGTCCTCTGGTGTGTCAGCCACTCCTCCCAGTTTTGTGTCATCAGCAAACTTGCTGTGGGTGCCCTCAGTTCCCTCATCCAGGTCATTGATGAAAATATTAAACAGCACCGGTCCCAGCACCGACCCCTGGGGAACTCCACTAGTCACAGACCTCCAGCTAGATTCTGCGCCACTGACCACAACTCTCTGCCTTCTTCCTTTCAACCAGTTCTCGATCCACCTCACTACTTGATCGTCAAGCCCACACTTCCTTAGCTTATCTATGAGGATGCTGTGGGAGACAGTATCAAATGCCTTACTGAAATCAAGAAAAACTACATCTACCGCTCTACCATCATCCCTCCACCTAGTCACTTCCTCATAGAAGGCTATAAGGTTGGTCATACATGACTTCCCCCTCATAAAACCATGTTGGCTGTTCTTAATGACCCCCTCATCCTTGATATGCCTAGTGATGGAGTCAAGAATAAGTTGTTCCATCATCTTTCCAGGGATGGAGGTAAGGCTGACCGGTCTATAATTACCCGGGTCCTCCTTCTTGCCCTTCTTATAGATTGGTGTGACCTTTGCCATCCGCCAATCCTCAGGCACCTCGCCCGTTTCCCACGACTTACCAAAGATGATGGAAAGTGGCCTAGCAATGACCTCCGCCAGCTCCCTCAGCACCCGTGGGTGCATTCCATCCGGACCCATCGATTTACAGATGTCCAGTTTGCATAGCTGATCCCTAACCCAATCCTCATCTACCAAAGCTTTCCTGCTTCTAAGACCAAAGAGTCTATTTTAAATTACAGATTAAATTTCAAAACTATTTTAACATATTAAGAATAAAGACTATACTTAATGTCCACTCTTTGACCTTACCATATCAAAATTCTAATAGCTTTTGCACATGAGTGAGTGGTGGAACACATTAACCCCAACTGGAACTAAACTTAATTTCTGTATTTGGGGAAAAAAAAAAGTAAGTTGGGTGATCTTAATGTCTGACAACATGTTTTCTGTAAACTCTGAGTGTATTTTAATATTTTCTGATAAAGAAACTGTAAAGAGCCGCCAGCTTAAAATGATTTATTTCTTTGCATTTTTTTTTTAAATTAGAGTTAGAAGAATCATACTTCCCATTAGATATACCAATGTAATTAACAATTACAGGTGTGCCTTTATCAAGGACCAAACTCCATCTGCCTTGATGTTCATGATGCAGTACTGCTGATAACATTAAATACTTCCACAGAGAAAGAACTTAGTCTATGTCTACTGCATAAGCCTAGCATTAATGAAGATAAGCTTTTCCTTAGGACTTCCATACTACACCAGAAGTCTCAAATTTCCATAGTCTTTCAATTCTATTATTACACTTTTCTCTACTGAATGGAGAAATGCTGCACTACACACCAGCACTATACAAAAGTAAAGATATGCGGTGTCAAACACTGTACAGAGGTAAATTTTATAACCCCCAAAAGGTACATCTGCTTTAGTTCTCTTATCAAATGCATTTCATTTCTTCAAAGCACACTATCGCATTTGTTGATTGTGACCAAAAACTATGTTGAATGGCAGAAATTACAAAAGGCCTGGTTTGTAGAAGTGATGGTATAATTTATTAGACGAACTTACAGTTGGGGAAAAAAAAAAGACGAACTTTCAGACATGCAAGCTTATATTCAATTACCCTTACATATAGCCTGGGAAGAAAGCTAGACCTGAAGTTAAAAGGGTCATTCCAAGCAGCATTTTTAAATACTGATGTAAGTAAAGATGTTTCCTTAGTGCTCCGGCACATTCCCGAATGTCATAGGTTTGTTAGAAAACTTCATCAAAACTGCTAAACAATGCCAAGGCAAACAGAAACCCAACCAACTTGTCCAAGGTGTTGCTGCTTATATTGTATACCTATCCAGCTACTTTGTGCTTATTTATCCAAAGAGTATATACACAGTACATGTAACATCTACTTTGGGTTATAAATATTACGACACACAACATCCGGACAAGAAATAGCCTAAAATCCCTTAAAACTGTTTTCACACATTTAATCAAAGTCCAGAGGGCCCCAGTCTATTCAGTGTCATGGCTCTGAGACTTAAGTTGGAAACAGAGGACTGCACCAGCTACTAAGGAGAAAAATAACTTACAGCTGAACCCAGGACACTCAGCTGTAACAGCTATGCTCATTTAAGCAAAAGAAACAATATCAACAATTAACTTTAAATTTTGTCCATGTCTTTAAATATTTGCTTGTGCACACCACTCTTTAGTTCCAAAACTTTTGCAAACAGACATTACCCCGATCTCTAATTCCTTTTAAATACCAAGATGCACATTTCTTTTATTTCAACTTCCCTTTCATCACCTCCTCTTCATTTTTATGAAAAGGTGTAGCTCTACTCAAGGAACAGACTTTTAAGAGAACTATTGACCATCGAAACTGTACAAGGGACAAGGAAGTTAAACTGAAAAATGTAGAGAGAAACACACGCACAGGCTGATTTGTGCTGCTTTTGTAATGTTTGACACCAAACTGTCACAAACTGACCCAATGAGCTTTCATACCAAGCAGGCAGGTCACATATGATAAAAGGTTTTCATGTCTGCAACAGTAAATAAGCTCACTTACAGGATGGTGACCCTGGTCAGCTTCTTACTAACTGCATTCACCGAGTTCAGACAACTCAGAACAAATCTCCAGGCACTCTGCTGTCTCACAGCAAGAACCAAGAAGGGCAGAACCACAATCAAAGTGGCACCTGAGGTTGTCAGCGGCGGTTTACTGCGGGCCCCTGCAGAGCCCAGAACAGAAGCCCCAGCAGGTGCTACAGGCAGCAGCAGCAGGGATGAACACACTGCACCAACAGTGGAGAGAGTCCACAGCCAGAGTGGCACAGCCAGCATACGAGGAACCATCCCACACCAGTGTCTTAAAGGTGTGCACTGCACCGAGGTGAGGCCTAAACTTCCCAAGCAGCAGTCCACACACCATCACGCCACTGTTCCTGTAATGTACAGGGTTCACGTGCAGTGTCTGCTACCCGTTCCCACCCAGGAAAATGCTCAAGGACAAGTAAGAAATGCAGAAATAATAAACTGACGTCATATGGAGTATAGTTATCTCTAGATAACAGAGCTACATCTATTTAGGCAGAGGAAAATATACTTACAAAGCACAGTGTATGTGACATTTTGACATTTTAAAATAGAAGAATACCTCTATTGATCATGAAAATTAGAATGGTGTCTGAACAGGCAAATTACGCTGCAAAAACACATGGGAACTTTCATCAAATTCTCAATGCAGCTATAACTTCAGGAGTAAAATGATCCAGTTCAAACATACAAATATACTAAACAATGAGCCAATTTCCACCATCTAAGACTTCCTTAGAAGCCTTCTTTGCCATTGCTCATCACTGCAAATATTGAAACTAGTTAGGTGCTAGCTAGACCATGACCTTATAGACTGGATACTGTGAGAAGACCTATTTATGTTACAGTCCCTGTTTTCCACTCACTTTTGTTACACAACATGAAAATCACCTCCCAAGACCTCTGTGCAAACAAAAATATTAGCCAGGCTTAAAACATACAACTCCTCAAAGTGCCTTCTTAAAAATCACAGGTTTGACCATATTATAATGTTATCTGCCCACTGCCCGATTGACAGCTGTGTTCTGATACAACCTTGTACCACAATAAAACCTGTGTAGCAATTCATGCTTAGACACGAATCCACTTTGAATCAATTTCTAAAAGATAACAATGGAAATTTTGGCCCAAATAGAGAGATTTGCAGGATACTAGGTAGCTGCCTAAATGCTACCTAATGCTATGGGATAAATTTCAGAAGTGTATGTATGTTTAAAAAAAACAGACAGAGAAATGATCAGCAGATACTTCTGCAACGTTAGACGACATGTGGTATAATACAGTTATACCAAATTTCAGTAAATAATACCAGTCCAGTGACAGAATAGTATATAAAAGAAAACCTACCGTATATAAAAGAAAATCTACTGCTGCTCTTGTGGCACTCAAGAAGGAAAAAAGTAATTAAAAAAAATAAAATCATAGGTCTAAAAGGAAAGTAAAGTTGACTGAAAACTATTTTTCAGTTTATAGAAAGTTAACGTAAACCAAAATAAGATGCTCCTGTTTCAAAGTGAGTGGTGTCCCTCAGGGATCGGTGTTGGGACCGGTCTTGTTTAACATCTTCGTCGCTGACATGGACAGTGGGATTGAGCGTGCCCTCAGCAAGTTTGCCGATGACACCAAGCTGTGTGGTCCAGTTGATATGTTGGAGGGAAGGGATGCCATCCAGAGGGACCTTGACACGCTTGTAAGGTGGGCTGATGCCAACCTTATGAAGTTCAACCACGACAAGTGCAAGGTCCTACACCTGGGTCGGAGCAATCCCAGGCACAGCTACAGATTGGGCAGAGAAGAGATTCAGAGCAGCCCTGCAGAGAAGGACTTGGGGGTGCTGGTCGATGAGAAAATGAACATGAGCTGGCAGTGTGTGCACTCGCAGCCCAGAAAGCCAACTGTATCCTGGGCTGCATCAAAAGGAGTGTGACCAGCAGGTCGAAAGAGGTGATTCTGCCCCTCTACTCTGCTCTTGTGAGACCTCACCTGGAGTATTGTGTGCAGTTCTGGTGTCCTCAACATAAAAAGGACATGGAAATGCTGGAACAAGTCCAGAGGAGGGCCACGAGGATGATCAGGGGACTGGAGCACCTCCCGTATGAAGACAGGCTGAGAAAGTTGGGGCTGTTCAGCCTGGAGAAGAGAAGGCTGCGTGGGGACCTAATAGCAGCCTTCCAGTATCTGAAGGGGGCCTACAGGGATGCTGGGGAGGGACTCTTTGTTAGGGACTGTAGTGACAGGACAAGGGGTAACGGGTTAAAACTTAAACAGGGGAAGTTTAGATGGGATATAAAGAGGAAATTCTTTCCTGTTAAGGTGGTGAGGCACTGGAATCGGTTGCCCAGGGAGGTTGTGAGTGCTCCATCCCTGGCAGTGTTCAAGGCCAGGTTGGATGAAGCCTTGTGTGGGATGGTTTAGTGTGAGGTGTCCCTGCCCATGGCAGGGGGGTTGGAACTAGATGATCTTGAGGTCCTTTCCAACCCTAACTATTCTATGATTCTATGATTCAAACAGAGGTCTGCTGCCTTGCTAAGACAAGTAGCCACTACTTGCCGCATATATGCACCATGCACCTAGTGGTTCTTCAGACCATGGCTTAACACAAGGCTATTTGGTGGACTTGCTTTGTCTTCAGTTAAGCCATCAATATCACTTGGGATACTCTAATAAAGAATGTAGTCAGCACCGTGAGTTAAATAGTGCTCACCAACCCCATGCTTGGATTCAACACTTAGAACAGATGAAGTTGCATTATACTAAAAAGGGGGAAAAAATGTCTTATTCAAATACACCCTGAAAAGTTGAATTTTAAACAATGGATTTAAAAATACCCTACAAGTTGGGTGAGATGGTTCACTGCATCTCTAAGTTCAGCAGCACAAGACACATAGTCCAGCAGGCTGAGGAAAATTGCTTCAATTTTGCTCCTGGAAAAGCACAAGTGGCAACTTCAACCTGGCTGCAAGCCTTCACTGCATATCCTTCCCCAGAGCCTCACCCCTACGCTGCAGGCTGTCTTTATCTACCTCACACATCCTGCATCTAGCCTTAGTACACTTCCTAAGACACATCTTAAAAAAAATCCTTGGAACAAAGATGCCTTCTAACCTCTGTTTGGTTTAGAGAGTCTGGGAAGGAATAAAGTGAAGAACTCTCTGTACCTACAGGTGGCAGGCTCATGATCTGCTCATAGTAGTTTAGCAAGCTACCATTTCCAGATGAATACAGCAATTGTGTATGCTCTGAGCCTTTTGAATATGTGAAGTACCACCCTAAACTCAAATTATCACAAATTACTGGAGTGGTGGGAACTATCCTGATAACTAAACTTGTGAGGTGACAGCAACATGACCAGAAGCAAGAGCTCTGTTTCAAAACTGTATTAAAACCTGTGTTCCCTCTCTCCATCACTAACTTTAATAAATGACTGCTTTTGTTATAAAAATGTGTAACATCAAGCTTCAAAAGGTTTTGGTAGGAAAACTTCTTTTTTTCATTTTTATAAAACTATTAGTGCCTACTTCATTTTGTCCCTTCCACCCACTTAATTAAATTCCTCTTCCATCTGTCCCACTTCCAGTTTCTTCTTCTGTTTCCTCCTCCAACTCTCCATGTCATTGCTACTTATACCTCCCACTACTCTAATACATATATGTATGTAATTCAGATACCCATTTTTCTTAATTTCCTAACATGTAGATTCACATCTACATGGTATGCTACATGCTACGTGCTACATGCTAAGCTGCTATCTCCTTTAGAACTCCTCCCTTGTTAAAGTTGAGGTTCCACTGCTTCCAAACACAGCAGCTAGACTGCCGCCTTTTAACTTGTTTACAATTGCTTTTGCAGGTTTCCAGGTGTTTCTCTGCACTACACACAACAGGTGCCATGGAGTGACAATTCTCTGCTAGAGGTCTTACCAGCCAGAGTTTTGGAAGAACTGTGACACCTCCAACATAAATAGTTAAAATATTATTAAAATTTCTTTGAATAAAAAAAAAATATTTTATTCCCAATATGCACTAAACCTATTCAGTCCCTTTGAAAAATCGTTAGAACTGAAACAGTATTTAAAAACTCTTTTTTTGGGAGAGACACTCCTACTATTTCATAATTCCTTTGGAATTTTCTAATGTAAGTTATGGAATTGAGTAAGAGTTCTTCAGGGACAATATAGATTAACAAAAGATGCAGAGGAAGAGAAGAGTTGGTGAGTGCATTCACACCCTCCTAAGCTTCACTGGATGTGAAAGTGTTTCTAAACAGCGTATTCTGGAATGCTGACACAACTCCATACACTACAGACTCATTTAAAAAGGGAATTTTTCGAAGCTTCAATACTACCGGTACCAAAATTCCTGTTACATTTTAAGCACTTCCAATGCAACTTCAATTCCAAAAGCTCACAACACTTGGAAGAGTTTGCAGCTGGAACAATTAGTACAAGAGTTGTTAACTATGGTGGGGGGATTTTGATGGGGTGGGGTACTGGGAGATTTTATAGCTTGCATTAGGGCTGTCTAGTACTCTGGAAACCAACAGAAGTACTAACCTTCATGAGAAGATGTGCTGTCCTGGGTAAAATAATACTGAACTTCATTTGGCTTTCTGGCATATATCCTCAAGACTGCAGTATATGAAACAACATGCTTTTGCATGTCTAAGAAGGACTCTTCATCAGGGACTGTAGCAGTAGGACAAGGAGTAACGGATTTAAACTTCTACAGGGGAAGTTCAGGTTAGATATAAGAAACAAATTCTTTACTGTGAGGGTGGTAAGACACTGGAAAAGTCTGCCAAAAGAAGTGGCAAATGCTCCACCCCCAGCAGTGTTCAAGGCCAGGTTGGACAGAGCCTTGGGCGACAGGGTCGAGGGTAAGGCATCCCTGCCCATGGCAGGGGGGTTGGAACTTTATGATTTTAAGGTCCTTTTCAATCCTAACCATTCTATGATTCTATTTGCTAACCTTTTAAACAAACATGAGCTACGAGACCTGGGCTTACTTTGCATTACAAATAGGTGTGGTGCTCCAGAAATCTTGTCTTTTAAGAAGAAACAAGAAGAATGCAGGTGTTGGGAGGGAATAAGAAAGTCAAAAATACTTTATGTTTTCTATACAGCTTAACAACCATAATTTTCACTTTTCTTCCTTCTGAGGACATAATCTATTTCTTTTTTCTGTCCACTTTGCTTCGCTTAAAACCAGTTATTCTCCTGACTGGCAAGAGTGCAGAGCACTCATGGTGGAAGAGCCGGCAGATGAAGTAAAAATGTACGGCACGTGTTTTTCGGTTTGGTTATTTAGAACAAACAAACAAAACTCCCAAAAAAACCCACCCAAACAAACAAAACAAGAACACCCCACCTCCCCCACTAAAAATTAGTCCATAAAATCTAAGGTCATTCATAAGGAACACCAAAATCACAAGTGAACTGGAATAACTGCAAGGGTCAAGGTTTATCTGTATTTCTTTCTACTAAAATCATCTGGACACTAGAGTAAATGGAAGTAGTTGAATTATTCAGTACTCACAGTATAAAAATCAACATAACTTTTCTCTTTCTGCATAAGGTTACATAAGAACCTGCACAGAAGTTATATTATTATACTGTAGAGATGTGCACTGAAATGCTTACCTTCAAGTAAACTTTAACCCAGCTTAACTCTTCAGCTTCTGTGGTTAACATGGTACAAGTTAAAGCAAAGCTAAGTAAAGCAACACTGCAAATAATTTCCAACAATTTCTTATCTTTTCTATCCTCCTGCAAACCTTTTTGCTAGTTTCTACAGGAATGTCATTGGATCAGAAGACAACTGCTCACAAAAATGCCTCTTTGCCCACAAAATTATGATTCATAATACAAGGAAGCTTTCGAAGTTAGGTTCAAATTATGTGTACACCATTTTGAAATAATGTCTATGCAATCCTCAGTCACAGGACTTACTAAGGTACTCTTCTGGCTTAGTATAGTTAAATGCATTCATCAAGTATATATATATATATATATATATATATATATATATATATATATATATATATATGGTTTAAATGCAAATGAGCTCCTTTGAACAAATAACCTGGCTAATTATAACAAGTTTTCAAAGTGTAGCCATCCAGAAGTAGTCATACAGGTTTAACATTTCTTAGATTATTAAATTATTTTTAAGCTACAGATAAATCTACATTATTTTTTCCTTAGTGTTCTCCTTTGTGTTATTTTACATATTTCAACTGACCATTGCCAGAGTCACTGATCTTACAAAAAACTGAGGCATGACAGAACAAATTAAGTATATATTGATACTTCCTGCAAGATAATGATTTGATAAGAGCACTATGTATAGCCTATAGTTCCCTCATGCAGCCCAACAGGGTAAATTACTGAAAAGCTGAAGAAACTGTCAGGTGGCATGTACATGTTTCCACGCACATGTGCAGATACAAATATATGATTGCCAGAGAACTGTAAAGTAAAAACAAGTTTAAAAAATAGATATTTTTTTAAAACAAATGTTCCTTTATAGGCATATCAAAATACCCTAAATATACTTTAATTGCTGCATGACAGAACTTGTGCTTCACGACATTGGTTAACAGAAAACTCAGAGCAGCAGACATTATCAGCCAAGCTATTCAGAGTATATATCCAAGTTTCCACATTCAAAAATGAGAACACTGCAAAGTTAGATGTATAATGTTGAATATATTTCATTTTAGCTATTAGGTGACTCAAGAAACTACCTGTTACAGTAAGGATTACCCTGCATTTCTGTACTTTGGAAGTATAAGTTAGTGTGACAACACAATTTAATTATTTATGCTGTAATCAGATATGCCTTTAAAAATATAACTTCTTGTTGTATATAGAAAATTACATACTAACAGTTTCAGGTAACTAACACAATCATGTGTTGGCTATTAAAATAAGACACTAGAATTTAGAGCTAAAATGAAGGTATCTTCTTAATTTTCTCCTCAATCGTTTAGTAAGTCGAAATAATCATTGCCAAGGCTGTAAAACAAACAAGCAAACAAACAAAAAAACCTCACTGACTGTATTTATTCTACTATAATTTTAGAAGAAAAAAGGAAGTGTTTCTTACATATAACTGTAGAGTGGCACAAACAGGGCAGGCACCATCTCTTTAGAACTCTGCAATATTTTTTTCAGAGGCTGAATTTCTTAAATCCAGAGGCCTGCAGTTTGTACCAGTCCTGTGAGCAGATCTAGGTCTCTTCACTTACAGTTTTTTGATACTGCATGAAGGAGCAATATGGAACAAAAATATCTGGAGGCTGGAGGGTGAACTGGTTTTCACATAACAGAAAGAGATAAGGGGAATATGGGATGTATGAAGTTTTGATTTTGGAAAGAAATGTTAGAGGACTGCAAGTGCATCAGAAAAATAACAGTAGGTTCCTGAAGATACAAAAATAAACCACAGCAAGGTGGACCAGCCCATGGCACAGTCTGAGTGAAGCTGTTCTTGATATTACTACATAAATTCACTGAGTAGGTTTGACTGAAGTAGTTGAAGACAAAATAAGTCACTCAACTGACATCAGTAGGCTTCATTCAGGCCACCATGTGCAGTCATGACCCTTCTTCCTTTTCATCTAGGCAAAGAATCCTCCCCATTTCACAGAACAATACCATCTCCCAGTTCTCTAAGAAACTGTGTCAGTACCCACCTCCCAGAGGTTTTTTTTTAAGCAGTTGCATCTATGCCTGCCTCAAACCAATAAAATTTATAAAGCCTCCGCACATTTCTTGTGACACACAGGAGCAAAGCCAGTGTATTAGTGCTAACGGGATGACAAGGGAAGCTCAGTAACTCTGGGACCATTATGGTAACTGCAAGCAGTGAAAACACACACACAGCTAAAACACAGACTCATAGAATAGTTAGGGTTGGAAAGGACCTCAAGATCATTTAGTTCCAACCCCAATGCCATGGGCAGGGACACCTCACACTAAACCATCCCACACAAGGCTTCATCCAACATGGCCTTGAACACTGCCGGGGTGGAGCACTCACAACTTCCTGGGCAACCCATTCCAGTGTCTCACCACCCTAATAGGAAAGAATTTCCTCCTTATATCCAGTCTAAACTTCCCCTGTTTAAGTTTTAACCCGTTACCCCGTGTCCTGTCACTACAGTCCCTAATGAAGAGACCCTCCCCAGCATCCCTATAGGCCCCCTTCAGATACTGGAAGGCTGCTATTAGGTCCCCACGCAGCCTTCTCTTCTCCAGGCTGAACGGCCCCAACTTCCTCAGCCTGTCTTCATACGGGAGGTGCTCCAGTCCCCTGATCATCCTCGTGGCCCTCCTCTGGACTTATTCCAACAGTTCCATGTCCTTTTTATGTTGAGGACACCAGAACTGCACACAATACTCCAGGTGAGGTCTCATGAGAGCAGAGTAGAGGGGCAGGATCACCTCCTTCGACCTGCTGGTCACGTTCCTTTTGATGCAGCCCAGGATACAGTTGGCTTTCTGGGCTGCGAGTGCACACACTGCCAGCTCATGTTCATTTTCTCATCGACCAGCACCACCAAGTCCTTCTCTGCAGAGCTGCTCTGAATCTCTTCTCTGCCCAACCTGTAGCCGTGCCTGGGATTGTTCCGACCCAGGTATAGGACCTTGCAGTTGTCATGGTTAAACTTCATAAGGTTGGCATCAGCCCACCTCACAAGCATGTCAATGTCCCTCTGAATGGCATCCCTTCCCTCCAGCTCATCAACTGAACCACACAGCTTGGTGTCATCGGCAAACTTGCTGAGGGTGCACTCAATCCCACTTTCCATGTAACCGACAAAGATGCTGAACAAGACCAGTCCCGACACCGATCCCTGAGGGACACCACTCGTTACTGCTCTCCATCTGGACGTTGAGCCATTGACCACAACTCTTTGCATGAAGGTAAATTATTTACTTTTGCTTATTTAAGTTGTGCATATGAAGTAAAAAGCTTTTTCATGCAAAACATTTACTACCCAAATACAGCATAAGGCACATAAAACACTGAAGCACAGGTGCAAATATAGTGTTCAGACCCCATGGCTAGTCAGAATATCTGCTAACACAACATTTTCAAAAGCAAACTCTGCCCTCATGGAGCCTGCCATGACTGGATTTAAACATTTCCTATGCTTTGAACTAGTGCTTTAACCTGTTTTTCTGTTGTATATGTGACAATGTTGACAAGAGTTTCTATCAGTTCAGGATACTAACTACAGTGATCAAAACATTATCAGACAATGCTGGCCAAATGTTTGAAAGCAAGAAATCTCCCACTGCTTCAAATTCCTTCAAATACTCAAGATTTTCCTTTGGGGAAGTAACTTGTATTTTATCGTAATGATTTCTATTTGCTTCTGGAGCATGAGTCATGCTCTTCAATTATTTCTGGTTGGTGTGTAACTATTAGTGAGAACAGGGTTTGGCTAGTTTTTATTCAGTTTGGGTTTTTTTAATAAGAATTTCTGCTTACCTTCAGGTGAAGTACCTGGCTTTTGAGAAAACGCAGAGCTTATTTTACTTTTTTTGCTGCCACTGCTGTTGACAGACAAGGTGGACTGAATTTTTCTGTGCATTTTTTCTGAAACAGGAGCTGAATGCTTTCTGCTGTCTGCAGGCATGTGCTTGATCCCATTGTGAATTCCACTTCCATTACTCAGACCCGCATGGCCATTTTGGATTTTGCCACTTTCTTCCTCACCCCTTTCCAGTGCTGAAGTATTCGGCTGAGGCAAGCGTTGAGGTTGTGCTTAAAATAAAAGAAAGAAAGGGTTAATTTAAATTCAGCACCACACAGAAGGTTTGCAAGACTCTGTGAATTACACAGGGAGAATAAGGCACGCAATTTAAAGAAGGAAAAAAATCAAGAATAGGAGAAAAAGTAGCAAAACTGAGATAAATTTGCTTTAGGGAAGACGAAGAATGGGGGAAATGCAACAGAATGAGAGAAAAAGGTGTTGAATCATAGAATCATAGAATAGTTTAGTTGGAACGGACCTTCAAAGGTCATCTAGTCCAACCCCACTGCACTGATTAGGGACATCTTCAATAGATCAGTTGCTCAGAACCACATACAGCCTGGCCTTGAATGTCTCCTGTGATGGCGCATCCACCACCTCTCTTAGCAACCTGTTCCAGTATTTTACCACCCTCATATTGAAGAATTTTATTCCTTGCATCCAGTATGAATCTCCCCTTTTCAGCTTAGAACCATCACTCCTTGTCCTATTACAACAGGCCCTGCTAAAAAGCCTCTTACGGACTGCTGGGAAGAACAAAACAAATCAAAATCTGGTTTTGTGGAAGAGGTGAACCAGTAACCAGAAGAAATACACATTCAAACACCACACAGCGGTGGCAAGCCAGAGCTCAATTCAGAATGACGATTTTTAAAATTGCATTAATGGGCCGGTTAGGGCTCTTAATGGCAACAAACTGAAATGGTCAAAAGAATAAAGTACAAAACCAGTCAAAGCAGGAATCTGCAGTGTCCTGGCTAAGACTCCAAGAGTATATAACTCCATTTTAAAGAGAGGGCATGAAACTTAACCATTCTTTGTTGAGGTACTGTATCATACAGGAGAATGGAAAAATACATTGTTTATATATTTAAAGTCTGTATCTAAAGAAAAGATGCAGGATTCAACTTGAAGATTCATATTTAGAAAAGAAAAAAAAAGAAAAACAGACTTTGAAAACTAATTAAACTATATACATAGTAACACAATAATATTTCATAATCAAAGGCTCAGCCCAATCACCTCTCTTAATCACCACTGCATCATGCTTGGACATAGTCTTTTCAGACACCCAATCTTCAACTATTTATAAATCTAATGTCAAGGAAGGAGTACAGATACTACTGACCACCTAGATGAAGAGAGATTGAACAGTGCCCGCAGTAAAGAAAAACAATGCTGCAGTTCATTCTCTTTTCAAATTATTCACATCCATTTTCAGATGATTTCACAGTATAGCTTTGAATGTATATTACACTGTGTCCAAGATAACAATATGTACAGATACCTATACTTGCCTTCCTCTAAAAGAAACATTTCCACTGATCACTTCAGGTAAAAGTTACAAAACTTTTTAACAAATACTACTGGGACACGCATACCAACATGGTCTTAAAAAGACTCTTGAGTTCTGATTTTGCCTTCAAACTCTAAATGCTTCCCTTTTACAAGGATACTGACACCATTCTCAGGCTGCTTCCTCCAACTATCATAAACTTGTCTAGATTAATCTTCATATGAGTCTTAAACTTTTAAGTCCTGGTCGCATTGACAGACAAAAAGAGATACTTTTCATAGTAGTTTAAATATGAACTAGGATTTTAAGAAGATACTCTAAACTAACTACATCTATCTAGGTCAGAGTAACCCTGATAGAACTTTATAAAAGTGATAATCTTGTGTTGCAGGAAAGAAAGGAAGGGCTGGGAAAAACATTTTTGGTTTAATCTTTCCAAAGATATTGCAGGGAATACAAAAACTACTCTCATCCATTACCAGAAGTAATTGCTCATGAACCTCCAATCTAACCAAGCAGGAGCACAACACTATCTGATACATGAACAACTAACTGTTGCCCAAAAAGGTTTTCATTGCCAAAACTGAAACTGCTCCTCCTTCCAGTCTTGCATTAGTGTTTGCAGAATTCACAAAGAGAAGCATAAGCAAAGCACTTTCTTCACTCTGGAATTTGATTTGTAGCATATATTCTGTTCACTTTTACAGACTTTTGTAAAGGCCCCAAAGCAGACTTTTAGGGAGTTTTCACTCACCTGAATAGGATTCATTAAAAGAATACTATCAGGAACCCTTTGTGTAGGTTCTTTCCACATATATGCACAACCAATTTAGTTAAGATTAAAAAGGTTTCCATTCCATTTTAAAAATAGTCAATGTAGATTTAACCACCGTCAAAAATTAATTCTTTGGCAACATCAGGAATAAAAATTTTGCTCTCTGAAATTCAGTGTTCATACTCATAGTTCCCTATAGCTTTTTTTTTCATTACCCCACTCAAATGTAAAATGTACTATTTAGAAGAGTTTTTTTCACATTCCATGAAATAATGTTTCCTCACACTGCACTGCCGGATTCCCAGCTGTGGAGTGGTGCAGTTATACCAATAACCTGGCATTACTGGGGAGGGATTAACCTTCCTCAATAAATAAAAACAATAGCTCATACTAAAAATTCTGCATGTCTGGACATAAGTTTCTAAAACTGACAGTTATGACCTTTTCTAAGCCAGCTAAATTGGTGGTGACAGCTTACAACTGTTTGTGTATTTTTGGTGCTTTGCTACAATACAGTTACGTGACAAATTATCCGAAATGCAGTCTCCAAAATTAGGTGTGTTTCTGTCAAACTATGGGTGAATGGGAGGTCTTGGGGAACCTAAACAGTTGTATGCTTTTGATTTTATTATTATTTTACTAAAGGTTTGGGGGATATTTTTGGTGTTTTGGTGAGGATTTTTTTTTTTTTAATCCTTTTATTAAATAATCCTGTTCCCAAAGTACTCTTACTTCAGTCTTTTAGCATTAACATACAACTTTTTAGCTGACTGGCTTTACAGTATTCACATGTGATATGCAGGTCAAATCAAAATGGAATAAAACCCCAAATGGATTAGTTATCTCAATTTAAATTTATTTTAACTTTATTGATAATTTTGCACTAGGGAGACTTGAATCTTATGGTTAAAACACACTTGAAACCAATTAGGAACCATATGACTGCATTCTAGCATAAAGAACAAAAGCAATTGACAGTTCCAAGATTAAGCCACAACCGCTCAGTTTAAAACAGAAATATTTTTACCTTATTTTTTAAAGGTTGTGTATATCTAAAAAAAAAAAAAAGGTGTAATATGGGGAACGACACAATGATTCTTAAAACACAGTGATACCCAGGGACTCTCACTCTCTCTTTAATGATCCACTGCTCTCATTCAGCTGTCTTTCTTTTTTCAAATCTTTACATATGTGACAGCTCTCAAAAGTAGACCATAGACCATCTGGCATTTTCCGAGGTGTAACTTGTGCAAATTCAGCTCTACTGGGAACACAATGCTATCTTCTGCCTGCGTTATAAAAGATACAATAGAATGTAGAACTTATGAGTTGTTTTGAATTATTCATTTTTTGCCTGTATATTCAAGAAATTTTACAAACTCTGCATTTTGTACTACATAATCACATGCGTTAAAGGTACAAAGAAACTTTTTGACACCTCTTTTCTACAGAAAGATGGCATTTTGTTTGATATGTGAACATTCAGCGCCTGTTATATCATTCTAAACAGGCCGTGTGCTGCTACAAAAGATCCCATTTTATACTCTATGTATGAGCAAAAAATTTATTCTTGATATTCAGTAACTAATGCAATACACATCAAAATTTAAAATATGAGTTGGATGAACATTCAGCATCTTCAAATCAGGATGGCACTGGTCACTTACTATATGTTAGAGATTTAAAAAAAAAAATCATTCCTCATGCAACACAGAAAAATTGCCATTTCAAGCATCCACAATGAATAGTTTCAAATGTCCTAAGAAATACTGTGCTTTTTAGGTTAATATGTTTTTAATCTTTAGCAAAACCAGTAGATTTAAGTCAATATTTTATACAGTGCTAACACTAGTGGATTTTCAATAAGAATGATAAATATTGGATTAATGATTCAATAGACTCAATCTTTTTTGATAGAAAACTAGCAGATAATGTAGCTAGTAATAACTGTACATGAATCTGCTGCCTGTGGAAAAGCAATAAAAAGGCAATATATTGCTATAGCATATAATCTATTAGCGTGTTTCACTGCTTCCCTGTCATTGGTTTCCTTGCAAAGTGGGCCTTAATACAATAACTTTTGCTGTTATTTAAATGACATTACATAATACTTTAATTGTGAGGTTACTATCTGGTGAAAAAATATTCGAGTACCAAATATTTACTTGATGGTTTTGAAGTAACTCTGCACATTCCCATTCAGACTGTAAAATTCTTAGCACAGTTTAAATGAATATGCACATACGCATCCACATTTACAATACATTATTTACACCTTTCAAAAGCTATTCTTAGGAGCAAAATCCTGATGCAGGCAGTTAATAGAAAAATGTATGTCAACACATGGAAACTCTCAACCAAAAGAGGACAGTCTAAGCTATCATTAGGGATTCTATACAAAACACAAAAACAAACATACATGCAATACAGACTCCTCTGAGTCAAAGTGAATCAAAAGAAAACATCAGGAGGGAGAGAGGAATTGAGACAGCTAATTAGTAGCCTAATCACATGAAAAGCAAATCCAAGGCAGCTGAAACAGATGCCCATGGAGATTGCTAGTCTGGCCAATGCCACCAGTGGAAAAAAATACTTTCCAGTTTACAGCCTGAGTCATCTGTACACCCAGAGAGGTAAAAACACTGTTTTTCTTCGTTTATGACACAATAGTTTATGACATCAGATCAGGCCACAGAAGCAATGTTTTTGCAGGTGGACTAGGGAGGAATAAAATGCATAACTCCTGGGTGTAAAAAAAAAAAAACAAAACCAAACTATAACCTTTGGTATTTTCAAATATTGAGAAAATTCAAAGTATTATTTAATTTGAAAATATCCTCAAACCTCCTCTGCCTCCCAAAACAGCTGAAACCACAATAAGGGTTTGAGCTCCTTTTAGGAAATACAGAGGTCATGTTTGGGTCCATTAATGTTGAAAGCCAAGATCTACATGCTAATTTAACCTAGGGAAATTGTCTGATCTCAGTGGTAGCTGCTCCTACTCCCTCTGCATGGATCACACAAAGGAGACCACGTGCAAAGGAAGTACGAATCAGGCCTCTGTTTTTTATCAGTGCATCTTCATAACGCCAACCTAAGCTTGAGGGGAAAAAGAACACAAATGACAGATAGTCATGGATTGCACAGTAAAACTAGGAGCTGCCTGGATTCTAGAGTAAAATTAAGGTGATTCCAAATTGCTTCTGGAAAAGATACCAATTTCTGAGATATAAAAGGCAGTATTTCCAACTGACTAGCAAAAAATCTTACCTTTTCAAAAATATTACAAATCGTATGCATTCATACACTCAATAAGCATAAAATTTCAGTGAAGCTGGGATAACTCAAATATCTCAATATCTCTCCCTCCCCACTTTTCTAACCAAAATCCTGACTAGTCTCTATGTGATCTTCAAACTACATCAATAGTTTTCTCTGCCTAGCTATCCAGAATATTAACATTCAGATTACAAGATGTACCTCTGAGTCAACCTGTGAAGTGGCTTTTGTCAGCAATTATTTTTGAATATTTTCTAGGACATAAATAGCATATACTGCAGCTTCTATATCACAGAAGGCATACATTAACTAAATAACAAGGTACCATCAAGGTACAATCTATCTTTTAAAATCAATTTTTTACACTGAATTTTTTATACCATGCTGACTTTACAAGGAAAACAAAGTACCAACTAACAGCATCAACCACCTTTTTAGAATTGCTTCTTGTAAGACATAAGGACACCTTCAAAATGAATACAATATATTATTATGAAACAGTATGTCCTTTGTAATGAAAATACTGTAGTAAAATTGCTGCTACAAGTTTTACAGGACCCACACTGAGAACACTTTGTTAAAATACGTCTGAGAACACATCCAGAGAACACTGGCTATAACAGATAGGGGGCTGGCAAGGGACAAAGGGAAAAGACATTTTATCCCGTCAGCTCTCAGTTGGTGAAGGGCTGATGCGGGTGGCAAGCGCCTGTATTCGTGTGTGTTTATAGGTTGAGAAGGCAATGCAAGTGCACAAAAAGGTGCCAAGACTACTCTTAAATCTGTGCAAAGACACCTGCAGTGCCTTCCTTTGGAAGCACCGCAGGACCTTACACACTGTTTGAAGGGTTGCACGAATTGTATAAAGATGTCTTTGACATACCCAGAAAGAAGCAGTTACCACAGTGAAGCATGAAAAGCGCTGGTAGCCAGAGGTTTACAAAGTTGATAGGCATTCCTATTGAAAATGTGGAGCAAATTTCTCTATTTACAAATCCTCTTTCCTGACATGGTTTTGCAAAAGGAAGAGATGCCTGCTGATTTTTCTTCATGATTATCAACAGCAATTTTTTAATCATTGCTGAACTGAACAAATGCTTAACATTTTTAATTACCTTTTAACAATTATCTCAAAATCCAAATATCCTTTTGTCTTCTAATTACCATTAGATTATCAGTGAATTCTCCCTCTTTATCATACACAAATCTTGTCATCATTAGCAATGTTTTTTTGTGAGACTGCAAATATTGGCATCTATGATAAACTTTGAGGATAATTTGAAAATCCTTGCTAGATCACATATAATTAGAAATAAAGATGTTTCACATAATGCAATGATTTTTAAGCCACATCTACATAAAGTGGAGTATAGCTCTTACTCTCGGATACAGTTTTCAATTCTTGAGAACAAACAGGAGTAGCTTGCCACGAAAAATCCAAGAAAAGAGCCAAACACAAAATAGAACATTATGGGTAATAGGCACCCAGACACCTGGCAAATAAATTTCTGTATAAAGCTGCATTCAGAAGTGGGAAATTTTACCACAAGCTTTCAGCTTGCAAATTTATCTATCCTTTTTTCTCCTCATACATTCTGCTAGAGGACTGGAAAAAAAAAATTGCAGTATATTTGCCCTTATCTCTTATAGCATTAAAACTAACTACAGCAGTGGCGATCATTGCACAGAGATGTGCAACGACAGATTAACTCACGGTCACCATTCCAACATTCCACTGGCATATTTATGTTGGTTTACACCACTAATTACTACTGAAGCTGATTTCTTTTTATTTAAGGTGAAATGCCTAGGTATTTCCTCCTACGTTTTCTACATAGGTAGCTTATTAACAGACATCTTAATCTACTTGATTTTTTTGTTAAATCTTGCTTGTAGAAGTTGGATCTGAGAACAAAATAATAAGCACATTAAGAATCAGAGAATTTTTTGTTAATTTCTAAAGTGCTGAATTTGATCTATTTGATCTATTCTATGATTCTATGATTCTATTCTATTTCTTTAACACATATAATCAGTAATTTAATAAATGTGAAGACAGTCCCTCAAACAGTAAAGGATACAAAGGGGTACAAATCCAATACAATCACATCTCACTGAGTAACAGAATGCTTTGCTTCTGGAGCTCTGATTTTCAAAGGAAGGTTAATTAACCACTAGACGTAAAAAAGGTAATCCAAGCTGCTGGCATGACAATTACAGCAGTTATGCAATTAGTACCTATTACAACATATGGTTATACTACTGCATAAAGACACACTGGTGTACCATGGAGTTTAAGACATTAAGTCAGATATTTGGAACAGTTTTGATGCCCCTCACCATTGTGTTACTGGTTCCCAAATCAAATAACAAACATCAAAGAGAAGCTACAAACAACAGGATATCGCTTGCTGGGTACTGCCTCATAAGCAGCACAGCAGGATGTACCAGGCAGGAGAGATAACCTCAATGTCATTAACAGCCTTAACGTGGGCAAGTGCACAAACATGTCCTCTTAGCCCCAGCACCTCCTGCTCCCTTCCTCAAAACCCCAGCCACCACTGACAAAATGGACACTGTTTCACTGCGGTAAAGAACATCAGATGGTGATTCAAATGGCTTCTCAGCCTAACCAGTTCACTGCTTGCATCCAAGTCAGAAAATACTCAAAGGTCAGATTCTTTCTCCACTGACCATATACACTGTATTTTCAGATGATGAGATTACAGTGTTCAGTTAAACTCATACAAATATACATAAACACTGGCTCTACTTGGTTTTTAAAAGAACATAAAAGGAAATGCTGGAATGAGCATTTCCCGTCAGGGTCACCGCTCCCTTGATTTCTAGTCCTCCACTCACAGAAGATTCCAGAAAGTGTTCAACCTCATGTGTGAATCTGATCACCTGCTCTCAGTGCTCTCTTTTGTCATCTCTATAATTCTAAGTAATAACCAGCAGCTACTATTAACAAAACTAACAAGATGCAGAAATAAAAGAAAAAGGATTAAAACCAGAATGACAGCAACAAAGACTGGGTAATATAAAAAGGTAGCAGGAAAATACAGAATATCAGTACAAAAATAATAATACATACATTGATAACTGAGTTTCTGATCCCTTTGCTGCACTTGTTTTCTCTCTAGTATTCTTTCTCGCAACCTAGAGCTGATGCTAAGTTTGGCATCCACTGACATCAAGTATCGGAAAACCAAAGAAAGGAAGACATAAAGCACAGCTGCAAGGAAAATTGAACAGGAGAAGCAAATGGGCAGTAACCACGAGGAATAGGCTAAAACTTGGGATTTTACATTATTAAAACAAGAGTAGGGCAAAAACATCAAAAGAAAAAAGAGCAGATAGCAACCACCCAGAAGAAGACAGCACTGGAGGGGAAGGAGACAGAAAGGGAAAAAAATCCCCACAGTGAGCTGAGCCACTTTCAGTCTGTGAGGGCAGAAAAGAGAAGAAGAAGCAAAAAAGTAACAAGTAAAATCCCATTCAAGCAGAAGCATTTTCTTAATTTTCACAAAAGGATTAAATAAGAAATCATTAGTTGATAAGCAATGAAATAAAATAAACACATTGTACTTTTACAGTTATCTCACGCTGAAGCAATAGGTCCCCTTCTGCTTGAGGTCAGAGAGTCTCCTGAAGCCTAAGCCAAAAATCAGCCACATTCAGCAATAGCAGCATGATGGAAAATGGAAATTCTGTGTCAGAAAACAGGACGAGGACTTCAGGTCTGTAACAATAACTCTTCATGACCCAGCTTGTCATAACCAGAGACAGGATAGCTCACAGAGTGATTGTCAGTAGGAGAAAAAAAGATGTGGAAATGTAGCAGAGAGTGCAGCAAGTGTCCAGCTATTTCTCCATCCTGAAAAAACAAAGGATGATCAGAAAGAAAAGCAACATGCATCTGCACCAGTAACATTAAACACAGTGAAAAGGGTTAGTCTCTGCTACGAATGCCCTTCAGCTAAGGGAATTCCCTCATAGCAAACAGGGTCTAGGAGATAGGTGAAGGAGCCCTGTCCCTGATCCACCCAGCTGTTATGCCCACGAGTGAGATGAATGGGGGTTTCCCATCCCAAAGCACTGCAGAGACCCCAGGTCACCAAAGGACTTTGAGCACACACAGGAAGTCCAGGCAAAGCTATCATAAACTGGGTCTTGGGCTGCTTTATGCCACTAATGCACCAGTTTGGCATTAAGATTAAATGAGAGCTCTTTTTCCTTTTTTCAAACTGTTTTGGCATGCCTTGAAGAGCTATGTTACAATCTCACCCCAAATGTTTCTGTGCAAGCTGTACAAAGCAGATTCTTGAAAATACACCTACAAAGTCTTCTTATCAGAGTCCTTAAAAAACCCTAAATTCTCTTTTTTTCCTTACGTAGATTCAAAATTGCAAGTAACCATGATTGAAGGCTGCATCTCTGCATCACAGCTCACGGCACTTTCCCTTCCCCACCCCACAGGCAGTTTTACACTGAAACAGTAGCTTCATATACTGAAAAGAAAGGGAATGTTGTATTTCAGAGTGCAAAAATTTATCAACTAAAGGATTAGTGTGTTCAACTGAAAGCAGAATGTGCTTAACGCCTGATCATTGTCACCAAGACTTAGCACACAGGAAAATGTTTTTTACTTACTTCTTATTTACTGTATTCTACCAAAATGACACGGGAAGTCCTCTTTCTGACTCAGCTGGACAAACCCACCCATCCTGGCCAAGCTTTCATACATGACCTCCATTACATGAATTCAATATAGTAAAAAAAAAAAAAAAACTACGAAAGCTGCTAAATGAGTTTTTGCCTGCTGCTCACGCACACATCCCTTAGAGCAGTGCAAAAGTCAGATTGCTGTCCGTGCCTGGTGAAGACCGAACTTCCTGTAAAAATGATGCACTTAGTTTCCTGAAAGGAAGCAAAGCATAAGCTGCTCAAACAATTCACAAGAAAGCTCTGGTATCTGAGCCACGCAGTTACAAATCTGCCCTGCTACAAAAATACAGTGTCACATCAGTGACCAACAGCTACAAGCATGAAAATTCAGAGAAACAAATGCATTAATGCAAAGGAAAAAGCACCAGCTTATCTGATGAAAGAGGCAAATTGTCTTAACGGGATGAAATTACCTGTAAAACCCTTTTCTTTCATAGACAACTGAGTTAAAATTCTGATTCTCCACTCATGAAACAAGATAAAAATCTCTATATTATTATGCCCAAACTATTTTAATATAGTAGAGGCGAGTAGTACTTGCAAGTCCTTATACTGCAGACCTGACTGAATAGCAGCAGAAAACTGTTTTTTATCTCTAACATACAGAAAGGGAGCATTCTTATTTCAACATGCTTAAAGGCGTTCAACATTACATATGGAATAATTATAATTCTTTACTAAAAATATAAAAAATATTTCTTCGAACTTATAAAACTGTGCAATTTGGCCCACTGAATTTTATTTAATTCACCCTCTGTTTAAAATACTCCTGAGTAGCATTTAAATTTGGACAAGGCCCATGCTTTGAATCAGTGCTTCTTGCAACAGGGATCTTTTTTTCTGAAAACCTTGTTTTGTCTTATTTAGAAGACATACTTCCCTTTATTTGCAGAGGTAAAGACAATCCTTCTCCACTAATCACCATTACTTATTTCTTTAAATGGAGTACAGACACAGCACTGAAATCTGTGCTATGTTAATATTATTCATAATACTGAAAAGTATCAATTTCTACATCTAAAACCATTTTGCAAATAAGCTTAAGGATTTTACAGGAAAGAAACAACATTTAGAATTTACAGTTACTTTTTTTGTCCTTTTACAATTCAAAAGCTTTAAAAAAGTCACAGCTGAGGCAACAAGATCCTCTTACCCAAAAAGATCCAAAGTGCAGCAGCAAACCTTGTCTTATAGCAAAGACAGCAACTACATCACATGCAAACAACCTTTCGTCACTGCTTGCACAAGCCTTCATACCCACAAAAGCATTCATGTCACCATGAGCAACAGCAGCTCGACAGGCTGGCTACGGGTGAGCCAAACTGCTGCCTCCATCCCTTTGTGCTGTGCAGCTGTTCCATGCTTGGGAAACATCTCAGCCTCACTTCTTGCATTTCTTGGCCCTGAACAAAAAAAGCCCTTAGGAAATCATTCAAACAACTGCCAAAAGGACAGAACTGCGCTGGTTTTTATACACCCTTATCCACTCTACTAAAGATTCATGCCATCTGCCATTTTATTTGCACTGCTATGATAGCCCTGCCACTTGCAGTTAATTCCTGCACCCTTTTCTTTTTAGCATAACTAGGTATATTTTATTAGGCAATACCATTTTCTCAGGCTGCTGGAATTAACAGCTCACAATAGAAACATCTCCCTACCACCTTATATTTAATTAGTGATATATTAATTAAGACAAAATTCCTCATTTCTGATTAGTACAGTACTGCCAAGCCAAACTACTCAAAAATCTTCAAAAGTTTCTTTTTAAATACACCCTTTTTATTGGCATTGTCAATTTCGAGTCTTTAACTGTCAGCTTTTGTCAGTACTTACAGACTAAGACCAGGTTAATTTTTTGTTTATTTTATAAAAATTTAAATCTCACATTATCATGACTCCAGAAGCTAAGATTTTCATAGTGTGCTGTAATATTTAACAGTTGTTTTGTTTTCCCTGCATACACAGGTTCTTTTCATAATGTTTAATTTACTGTTAATTTTCCAGTAGTCAAAATAATCATTCTAATAAGGTTCACTGCTACTTACAAAATAGCTTAAATGTTGGTGTTAACACACAGAAGCTGAACTGAACAGTCCCTTTATACTGAGGCATTTTAAAAACATTTCCAGTCAGCCTCTAAGAACAACCCTGCTGTCATTGCTTACAAGTACATAACTGTAATAGAGTAAAAAGTGGGGAAACAGGAAAAAGGACTGTTCAAACAAACAAAAAAAAAAGAGGGAAAGGGGGACTAGAGAAAATTATGCCAACAGAAAAGAGAAAGAGGGCTTAGAGATAGTAACTATAATAGCGATGGGTCAGTCTTTTCTCTTTTTACTTTATAAAATAAATATGGGGAAGGGGACGCAGAACCATTTATTGCGAATGGGATCAAATCTTAAACACTCTTCCAGGTTTGACTTCACCAAGATAACCACCACTTCTCTTTCTATTGTATCAGCAATCCATATACTTTATTCCAAAATTACCATAATTTCTAAAGGATTCTTTTTTTACTGATCAAAATCTTCACGTGCCATTATGTTACAGTCATTGTGAAATGGGTATCTAACTCTGCCTTCAAGTTTTCAGAGCAAAGTGGATTATTCCACAGGAACCTTGCCTGTGCTATCAAACAACTTTTCTCACCTTTTCCATAAGGACCTGTTCCACAAATACCCAACAAACTATTGATAACGAGACCTAAATTTCTTGTCCTATTCCAGCTATCCTAGCAGAATCCCTGGTGTGGATGCAGACCTTATAACAAGAGAGAGCTTTTGCCAGGTTATTTTCAAAGAGGTTATTTTGCCAGGTTCAAGGAGGGAGCACAGCACAACAAGTGAGGTCTCTCCATTATGCTGCTCTTCTCACAGAGCTAGAGTAGTGGATACTATGCAATACACAAATAGACAAAAACAACCAGTAAATTATCTAAAATTAAGATTGAATTTATTGATTAAATTGTAGGGAAAAGATCCCTCAGGTATAACACTACCCTAGTGATGGGAATCAGAAAATCAAGTGGATAGAGAAATAGAAGAAGTAACAGTCAAAGGAAAGGAACAAGAAGAGGAAGGGAGGGGAGAAAAAAAAAGAAAAAACAAGGTAACTTTTATTAGAATTCCTCCTTTAAAATGGTGTTGTGTATTGCTTGTTCCCTTCGATACCTTCCCAAAGGCAAACACTGTCTTATTTGTTGCAAATCCAAAACTCATACTAGTTTCAAATTTCCAAGTCTTTGATCTGGGACAGAACAGTTTACAAAATGGCTGTGATGAGGACTGCTTTGAAACATGTAGATCTTTCTAACTTATTCAGAGGCACAAACGTACTCTGCTAGATACTTTATAGAATGATTAGTGCATAGCCCCACTGAAAGATCTAGTCCCATACAAAAATATTTCTCAATACCAATTTTACATCAGAAATATGCTGTTGACTATTATCACTAAAAAGTCAGCACACAATAAAAAGAATATATACCAAGGTAGGGAAATACTTTATAAAGTTATAGTTACAAAGTGAGGCAGGAAATACTAAATTGTTGGATGAGCTGGTGTAATTTAGTAAAATCACATATATGACAAGTACATGTGCGTTACCCCAGTGTTAGCTCCATATCCCACTGCACCATCCAAATATATATATTTTTTTTATATCACCTTGGGAAAAACTCAGTTTAATCACTCAGACAATCCTTCCCAAGCAGGATGATCCCAAATCTTCTCACCAAAGCTTACTGCTTCCTTTATTTTGAAATTCAAGCAAAAAGTGTATTCTTCACTCATCTCCTGATCGTCTGAGTTGTGCAGACCAAAAAGATGTTCAGTCTGGTTTGACAGTGCTCTTATGGCCAATTTTGGTAAACACAATAATCTTTCATTGCTTTTCTGTTAAAATGTGAGTTTTATTTTAACTTGGCAGAATGCAGTTAAATTCTGAATTTGTCCTAATAAAAAAAGGAAAGGGTACATGCCTTCCACCTGGCTAAGAGCTTTAACTTCTGAAGAAAGATGTATCTCAGAACTACCCATACTTGAAGGCAGACTTGCTCTTGCTCTGTTGAGGAATGGGCAAACAGCTTATGCTGTCTCTCAGGGGCAAAAACTTGTCCTAAAGGTTAAATCTGACTCATAGGCCACATATCTTATAGGCTTGCCTAACAGCTTGCTCTACTTGATTTGTCTCAAAAGTAAACTTCGTAACATTTTATGCAAACATTATACCACCTTAAGCCTGAGCTATAAATCAATAAAACTCACTTAAGCTTGAGTAACTTCTGCAAGAGGAAATAACCTCTTAGTTGAAATTCTGCTCTAATTAACATTAGCATTGCTAAATCTTACAATTTTCTCTAAACAAGTATCATAATATTTATAGTTTCAGATTAACGTGGTAACATGACAGTTGAGATATTGCATAGAATTTGAGGGAAACAGGTTTAAAATGAAAAATTTAAGCCTATAAATTTCACGGGTTCAGACATAAACTTCCAAATTTGAAACCTCTCATGTCAGAATGCTATGGGTTTGTATTTCATAATCAAAAATTACAAGCATAGTTTCCATGCAAAACCTGTTTCTCACATGCCAGAACACTACTGTTTAATTAAAAATAGTTAAGACTCAGGTGGCAAATAATTCATTATTCTCTTAAATCAAACTTCTATTTTTGGAGGCCTACCTCATCAGTATAATGAGTTAACAAAACCAGTATTAGAAATATCCAAAGTGACCACAGCTGTTTGACATTTGAATGTTTTTCAAAGGGATTCTTTGGGTTTGGATCACGAATATTTTTTTTTAGGGAAAACAAAAAACCACCAGCAGTAGCACCACAACAACACACAAATAGGTCACAAGCTCCTGTTTTTCCTTGTCCTTTACAGAAATACCTTCAGAGAAAGTTACTTGTGGGTACTTTTGCACTGCAGATATTACCAGAATGCAGAACAAGTAGTATTCAGACCTTTCTTTCCTCTGGATAGCTATTTAAAGAAGAAAATTATTTAACCGTAATTACTTGCCTAAGCCTTCTGCTGTGACCAGAAGCCCCTCTTCATCTTTCACTTTTTTACCAGCAAATACAATATTTGAAAGATTAAAAACCATTTTGACTCTCTAAATTTTGAAGAATTAATTATTTTGATGTACACAGAATATACTGTACTACTTTTCAGCTGTCTAAACTACTCCAGGTGTTCCACACACACAACAGCAAATATAAATAAAATTTTAAACAGAAAAACTAAGAGAGTTTTTGTCATGTTGTAAGTTTAAGACATCCTTGTCAGAAGCAGGTTTCTAAAAGTACAAGCTGCATGATGATACTTTTGCACACTTTGTAATTTGGTGTTTTCTTTGCTAAAAACAGCTTACTGAATACAGTTCGTACAGAAAATAGCAGACTGAAACCACACTGACTCATTGGTTTTGTAGGGTAATATTTCACGTAGAACACAGTCAGAATTTTATTACTCTTCCTTTTTAAGGAACTACTACAAATGTATTGTACCTTTTCCCCTGTAAGAGGAACTAATCAGGAAAAGAACATAAATATTCTTTCCAATCTAGGCAAAACAGCACATTAATTCTGAGACAGTACCAATACAACAAAGGAAAATATTCTGAAATTAAGATACAGTTTACTTCAGGCTCAAACACAGCAAGCACAGTAATCTTCACACTACTTTAAGAATTTCACCTTTTTCTGCTACCGATGATTATTGCCATTCAAGCTTCCCCAGCCTCAGACCATAAATTCAGATGATGTTCTGAAAGTCAGAAGTAAGGTAACATAGAAAATGAAAGGCTTCAGGTAATTCTAGCTACTAGTGATATGCAGAATACATGCACCTATCTTCTGGTCATCTGGTGCAGTTTAAAGTTCTCACTGAAGTTTGACTACTGTTCTGTACATAAATAAACAGAAAGTTTATTTCTACACATGGAGTCACCACAGAGTATACAGATTCCTCACCCTTTGCAGTCCATCATTAACTGTATTGCTTCAAAACATTTAATCCAGAGTTGAAGGGAAGAGGCTACACAGAATCACAGAATCACAGAATCCCAAGGGTTGGAAGGGACCTCAAAAGATCACAGAAAACATCTGCATCCCACAGCAGCTCTGTTTACAAGGAAGGGGCTACTAATTCAGCGAAACATGGGTCTTTCCACAGACATCTTCTGTAAACACCAAAGACCAAGTCTTTGAAGACTAACTGTAAGGATACAGCTCTCTGTGAAAAAGCCTCTTTGCCCAGAAGATGGTGAAATGAAAATTAAATTAAAATGTTATGGTTGTGCAACAATGAGGTGTGAAATTCCCTCTCAGCTGAGAGGTTTGATCCCAGAAATTCCTAGGGGAAATGAAAGTGGCAAGGTGGATACACTTTCAACAAGAAAAGGCCTACCTCTCTGCAGAAGTCTTCCAGGCAGACATTGGAAAGAGTGTGTCATCTTTATAAATTAAATAAAAGAGGAGGGGAATCTAAACAAGCCCAGCTGAATCATCAAGACTCAGATGAACAGTAGCAAACATGAGCTCCAGTTGAGTATGTGTGCACCAGCTGCAAACTCCAATTAGTCTATCTGGAATACTGAAAATATTTGGTCTCTTGGTATTCTGATAGCACTGGCTTCTGATTTTTCAACTGTATTTCTCAGCCCACTGCCAAAGTACTGTTGCTCATTTTTCTCCTCAGCTTCAACTGGTGTATCATCCATAGGAGTAAATCCATGGGTCTTTCACGGGCCTTAGTACTTCTGATGCACAACTCACTGACCTGCCTGTAAGCCAACTGAATTCCAAAATTTTGTTGAATAGCAGAATTTTCACTACCACCTTTATGAGAAGCTTTATCTTGACTGGCATGAGTACTCCGAATATGCTCTACAGTAACACAGGTAACTTTCTTCCAGTTTATATTATCAAAGTCATAGTTCACTATTTAGTGGCTGAAAACTTGCCACAGCATAACCCTGGTAGGCAGCTATGAAGAAAATCAACTCTTTCCCAGCAAAACCAGTAACAAAACTATTATAATAAATCACATTCTACCTCCTCTGTTGTGCTAAGGGACTAGCTGATGCACAATATTTTCAAGGAATGTTTGCAAAAATGCTTGTGTTGTCAGTCATTTACAGCTGGTTGGGACGAAGTTAAAAACATCAGGCTCCTCAGGAGACATGAGCAGAGTTATCTGAGGACTTCACGAACAGAAGTAGTATGAGATCTGCCAGGTCAGAAAGAGAAACAGAAGTAACACAGGCTACTTCTATGCTTGGGAGAGGATTAGAAAATCTCTCTGGAAGTAGTTCTTAAGGAAGACCTTCACACTTTCTTCTACTGGCCAGATTCCTCAAAGATTTATCCTTTTTGAAGAAGGATCTAAATATCAAATACTGCATTCCTGTAGTTAAGTATTGAACTGATTAAAGTTTTTTTCATTCATAGGTTTGCAGTTTTTTATACCTGGGCATATTTGGAACATTGTACATAAATCACTTTTTTAACTAAAAGAATACACCTTTTAGATATAGCAATATATTTTGAATAATTTCCATTAATCTATTCTGCACAATTTCTGTACTCACACACTAAGTTACACTGCAAGAAGACTACCATACTTTCTAGCTTTCAAGAGAACCATTTAAGTTACTTCAAGCTCTGTGCAATATTTTATAGAATCATAGAATCATAGAATCATAGAACAGTTAGGGTTGGAAAGGACCTCAAAATATCTAGTTCCAACACCCCTGCCATAGACAGGGACACCTCACACTAAACCATCCCACACAAGGCTTCATCCAACATGGCCTTGAACAATGCCAGGGATGGAGCACTCACAACCTCCCTGGACAACCCATTCCAGTGTCTCACCACCCTAACAGGAAAGAATTTCCTCCTTATATCCAATCTAAACTTCCCCTGTTTAAGTTTTAACCCATTACGCCTTGTCCTGTCACTACAGTCCCTGACGAAGAGTCCCTCCCCACCATCCCTATAGGCCCCCTTCAGATACTGGAAGGCTGCTATTAGGTCTCCCTGCAGCCTTCTCTTCTCCAGGCTGAACAGCCCCAACTTCCTCAGCCTGTCTTCATACGGGAGGTGCTCCAGTCCCCTGATCATCCTCGTGGCCCTCCTCTGCACTTGTTCCAGCAGTTCCATGTCCTTTTTATGTTGAGGACACCAGAACTGCACACAATACTCCAGGTGAGGTCTCACGAGAGCAGAGTAGAGGGGCAGAATCACCTCTTTCGACCTGCTGGTCACGCTCCTTTTGATGCAGCCCAGGATACGGTTGGCTTTCTGGGCTGAGAGCGCACACTGCCAGCTCATGTTCATTTTCTCATCGACCAGCACCCCCAAGTCCTTCTCTGCAGGGCTGCTCTGAATCTCTTCTTTGCCCAACCTGTAGCTGTGCCTGGGATTGCTCCGACCCAGGTGTAGGACCTTGCACTTGTCGTGGTTGAACTTCATAAGGTTGGCATCAGCCCACCTCACAAGCGTGTCAAGGTCCCTCTGGATGGCATCCCTTCCCCTCCAGTATATCAACCGGACCACACAGCTTGGTGTCATCGGCAAACTTGCTGAGGGCGCACTCAATCCCACTGTCCATGTCAGCGACAAAGATGTTAAACAAGACCGGTCCCAACACCGATCCCTGAGGGACACCACTCGTTACCAGTCTCCAGCCGGACATCGAGCCATTGACCACAACTCATTGTGTGCGGCCATCCAGCCAGTTCTTTAACCACTGACTGGTCCATCCATCAAATTGATATCTCTCCAATTTAGAGAGAAGGATGTCGTGTGGGACAGTGTCAAGCGCTTTGCACAAGTCCAGGTAGATGACATCAACTGCATTACCCTTGTCCTTCAATTCTGTAGCCCCATCATAGAAGGTCACCAAATTGGTCAGGCAGGATTTCCCCTTAGTGAAGCCATGCTGGCTGTCACCAAGCACCTTGTTGTTTTTCATGTGCCTTAGCATGCTGTCCAGGAGAATGTGCTCCAAGATTTTACCAGGCACAGAGGTGAGACTGACTGGTCTGTAATTCCCTGGGTCTTCCACTTTCCCCTTCTTGAAAACGGGGGTTGTATTTCCCTTTTTCCAGTCGTCGGGAACTTCACCTGACTCCCATGATTTTTCAAATATGATGGCCAGTGGCTTAGCAACTTCATTTGCCAGCTCCTTCAGGACCCGCGGATGGATTCCATCAGGTACCATGGACTTGTGTGCGTTCAGATTTTGAAGATGGTCTCGAACCAGATCCTCTCCCACAGTGGGCCCAAGGTCTTCATTCTCACAGTCCCTGTGTCTACCTTCTAAGAACTGGGTGGTGCAGTCAGAGCCTTTGCCAGTGAAGACCGAGGCGAAGAAGTCATTCAGAACCTCAGCCTTCTCCAAATCCTGTGTAGCCAGTTCTCCCGAAAGCTTCCTCAGGGGGCCTATGTTGTCCCTAGTCTGTTTTTTGTTTGCTACGTAGCTGTAGAATCCCTTCCTGTTATCCATAACATCCCTGGCTAGGTTTAATTCTAACTGGGCCTTAACCTTCCTAACCTGGTCCCTAGCTTCCCGGACAACATCCCTGTACTCTACCCAGGCCACCTGTCCTTGCTTCCATTTTTTATAAGCCTCTTTTTTCCTTTGAATTTTCCTCAGCAGCTCCTTATCCATCCAAGGAGGTCCCCTGGCCCTTCTGCCGCACTTCCTTTTAGTTTGGATGCAGCACTCCTGAGCTTGTAGCAGGTGATCCTTGAATATCAACCAACACTCTTGGGCCCCCCTGCCCTCCAGGGCTATATCCCATGGAACCTTACTAAGCAGGCTCCTGAAGAGGCCAAAGTCTGCTCTTTTGAAGTCCAGGGCAGTGAGCTTGCTACACGCTCTTCTCACTGTCCTGGGGATCTCAGATACATAGAATTAAAAAAGGCAACTGAAATCACAATAACCGTAAGATGACTCTGCACCATAATTTAGCCAAGAAGATAAATATGGATTAATATCAAACAAAAAGAACAGTTCTAACAACAGATTATCTTCATTTTCTTGGAAAAAAAGTCCCAAACCCAAACTGCGTAATTTAAGCTACAGAAATCAGTCACTTAGCCAAAGGGAAAAGGGAATCTCCAGATGTTAAAATTAAGTAAAGTCGTTATGTATTTAATAGCAAATTAAAAGTAAAAATGTAAGCATAAAAATATAGAAAACAAATCTATTAGAATATCAAGGTTTACATTTAAATAAAACAAAACACAAGACAGAAAGTAATAAAATAGTGGGCATAAGATCATGTAAAATTGTTTAATCCCCACTGATCTGAATGAAGCATCCCTTTCTCTGAGGAACCACTCTTATCAGGCAGGTGTTCCATGGAGGAGAGAGGCAATTGAAGCTAGGAAATGATGGATAGCAATGACCTTTCTATCTGTAAAACATGGGCATATTTTAGGTATTTAATCTTGAGAATTGGATTATTATTAATCAATTATTAATGACAATTTGAATCTACGGTAGATGTTTTTTGTTTTCTTAAATATCACATAGCTAAGGTCCTGCTTGAAAACCAGAAAGGAGATTAAATCCTCACAAGCAAATAGTGTTCAAGACTGGCATTTTCTTCCCTCCTAAGCATTTCTTCCCCTGCATAACAGCACACACTGATAACCTAGTACCCTCTGTAAAAATTCTGCCTAAGTATTCTGAAACCCACCTTTATAGCTTGCTTTTTTTTTTTTTTTTTTTTTCAAAAAAAAAGGAGCAAAAATGATCCCTAACCTTTCCCAAAGAACAAAGCAGGGCATTGTGGTAACATGGAGAAGCAAAACCACCTATGGCTTCATTCCTATAGCCACTAGTTACTCAACTGCATGTTTTAACATCCACACTTCCTCACTTGCCAAATATGAGTGATAACACAAGCAGAACATCTCCACTATAAGCCACCAGATCATACAATGAAAATAAGCAGAAGATGTTTGCAGATATTTAAAATGCATTGACAAAGAAGGAAAAGCATATGGAGTGATTCTAAGGCTAAGATCTTTTGAAAAGCAGAACCTCTACAGCCTGCAATAAAATACAAAATATGTGTGCACCTGTGAGTGGAAAGGAATAGGTTTCAATGTTGCCTTGAACACCTGAGCTGAAAAATACAGAGTTATACCAGTTTGGAGGAATCACTACGACAAAGAGACACTCCCTTACTCAGGTTCTAAAATCGAAGGATATGGATAGCAATGGCCACCTTGTGAAGAATAAAGCCAATTTAACACATCTAAGACCACCACATATTTGGCAGGTCTTCCTGTTCTTAAATTCTCTGTTAAAAAATGTATACCTGATTTCTAGTCTAACTGAACTTCCAGGCATTACATCTAGTTCTCCCTTTGTCTGCTTCAGTTGATGAGTTGTCTTAACATATTTCTGTGTTTTGTGGTATCATGCTTCTTAGTGACTAGACAAGGGCCTCTTTACTCCCTTGTTAACACTAAACAGATTTAATTCTAGGAGGTTTTCCACAATAAGGCATGTTTTCAACTACTCCAGTCATTCCTGAGATATTTGTGGTTCTCCCCTGACCCTTCTCCAACTGAACACAGTATTCCAGTAACAGTCATGCAAGTGATTAACAATTAATACAGATAGGTAATATAACAATTTCTTCTCATTTAGCTATTCCCTGCCTATACAGCAGTATACTGTAACCTTTTGACTCTCAAGCTCTCTTCAAAAGCAGTTCCTTGGTTGAAGCTTCCTATCAGATTACCCATTTACTCAGGGTATTATGAGCTTTTCCATTTGGGGGAGAGAAGGGATGCTCTAAAGGAGGTGGGAAAGGGCTAATCTGGAGAAATCTCATAATCTAGAAATTAAAAAAGAGGGGTTGAGAAAAGGACTGCAAGGGCAGGGCAAGGTGAACTGAAAATGTCTTACTGTGGAAAACGGGAGCAGCATTTTATTTTATTGATGTTGCCTGGTAAACTGAGTTCACAAGTGCAAATGAGAAATCATACATAATGAAGTCATTACAGAGCCTCTAACACTGGACTTCGTTGTTGGTGTGCCAATAAAACTGACTGATTAATCTACTTCCATATAACAGCCGGATAAAACAGCTGCAAACAAGGAAAACCTTGGAAATAAAATACTGGAAATATTTATAAAGTGAAAAATAAGGCTAACAAATGGAGTATGTATCAACTGCGGGGGTGGAAAACAATCTGTATGGGAAAAAAAGAAACTGACTCATTAGGATACTGAATGGTTATTAATACCTGAGAAAATTGAAGTATGCCTTGTCTAAAACAATTTAAAGGGGTTTTAAATAGACCATAATGATCAAAACATTTTATTTCTAACCTCAAGCTTCTTTCAATATGCAGCACTCTGCAAACTTTAGTCTAGTGGGGTAATAGATCTGGTTGAATCATAGCCATTCTGAGCTATGATACTTCTTATTTTAGATGAAATGCCTAAGTAATATTGTGATAAACAAGCTTCTCTTTGCTCTACTTGTTCTATCTTTCAAACTTGAGTTATGAAGTAGATTGAGTTGTAAAACTCCTGCAGACTACAAGAAGTACTTGTAATTGAGCCAGTGTTCCTCAGTTCTTTTAAGTAGAACAGACTTCCCTACTCATAGCCACAGCCTCCAAAAAAAAGAAGTGAAGCTGTTTTAAGTTCATCATTTTTGTTTCTTCCATCTAGAAAACATTAACATTAAAGGTTAAAAGAAATCATTAATTTGAAACAAAGAGAGGATTGCATCATAGCAGCTACTCAAACATATCTCATAATAAAGCCACTACTACACAAAACTTAGTTATTAAGACCAGGAGGTTTAGAAACTTCCAGCTTTCACTTAAACTTGCTTTTCATACAATCAAAAGTAAAACTACTAGTGACTCCAGGAGGAGTGTAGCTGTACACAATGGAGGAGTACATTACACTCCCATTTTACCCTGCCTTTGCCCTTGTTCCTGATATTATTTTTAATACAGCAGCAGATAAGCCTCCCATCACAGACACCACAGACACATACAGCTACATAGAACTGTCAAGTCACTTTACCAGGGACTTGCATGGTCTGCTGCGATTTCTACTATACCTTGAAAACACGATCTTTTCCTCTCACTCTTTCACAGTAGAGCCACTACAATATGCCCTTGTGGTGAACAGATTAGAGGAAGCACAGCACCATCCTACTATCCTTGGTTCTTTCCTCCATAGTTCAGGTATGCTGCTAGCTGTTACAAAATAAATCTGCTTTCCCATTGTTCCAGGAATAAGGAAGGCTCTAGGAAGAGGGAATGAGAAAGACGCCACTCCAAAAGCAACAGATTCTATAAATGCACCTTCCCATGTCCTCAACATAAGCACAAATCAATTGCTTGTTCAGGGACAGTTAGGTTTAAAACAATAACCTTTGGGGATTAAGTAAACTCTGAAGCTGTTCAGGACAATTCTCCATCTTTAGAGTCCTTTAAGAATTATTCTTAAATTGTGAGATAAATATCTGACATGCTAAATTAATTTCCTGTAGAGGATCTAGACAACTATTCAATACGTTACGGGTATAAATATTCACGAGGATTATTTAGAAAAAAAGGATTAACTAAGGTTTGAAAAGAACTCCAAACGTTAACACAAAGTTCACATGTTGAATGTGTAAGTAAGACTAAAAAAGGAACAAACAAAACAAACCTAAAAAGAAAAAGGTGACTCCATAGAAAATCACCAGTATTGACAACAGCAGGTTCAGAAATATGAATTTACCCCACTGTGTACAGCGTTGTACATGTGCAGTGTAAAGACATATTGACCCCGAAGTGTGTGGTCAGACAATGATCTCCAAGAGCTGGCTCACTGCTCAGCATTTAGTCCATTTGCTTTCTGAATACACCCTATAATTAGAGAGCAATTTCTCATGCAGCCCCTCCCTTGAGCAATTAATGTTCAAGTATTCACAGAATTTTAAAGTAGCATTAGCTCTCGCAGTTGACAGAAATATTTTTGCCTCAGGAGGGTGCAATTGTGGATGATATTTTGGACAACATAAAATCTTCAGTTCAAGACAAAATTGGGAACAATCTTGCATCCCTTTTCATGTTTTAACACATTTAAGACATACACTAGCAACATGGACTTTTAAAAACTAATTCAAAAATCAGTTCCATATCTTAGGCTTAAACCTTGTCTTGCAGCATTCTTTAGTTTTGAAAGGGATAACTGCTTTAGGATTAAAAACTCTTCATAAACTTACACCTGACCAGTACCGAGTGCATCTGGAAGCAACTGCTCTCAGCATAGTTTACTCTGCCACTTAAATGTATAACCTGACAAATCAAGGGCGGTGACACCCAGCACAGCTGCATTCTGCAGCTCATGTGCTTACTAAATATACAGATCCCATGATGAATGATATAACAAAAAGGCTTTAAAATGTAGATGCTACAGAGGCCTACATTCTACTGTACCACTCAAATCACACCTTTCTTTTAACTGTTTATGCATGCGGACACGAGTCATTCTGGGAAATAAATTCAGTAGGTATGCATTATAGTTGCAACACAATTGCACTTGACACACGTTTAACAGAGTCAACAGGCAGTATCCCGTTACACTGAGAAAGCAAGCCTAAGTGGCAGCAATTTGCTCTGGAAATACTTACTTCTGATGAGGTCACCATCAGTGCAATTTCCCCAGATGGACTGGTCTTGTATCTCTGTCTGTATACTTTGGTTACCGGAAGGCTGGTTTATGTCTTTATCTCCTGCCGCAGTATTCTGTTCTGCTTTTTCTAAGTCAAAAGAAATTTTAAGGTATTAGTTTCTATGGTATTTTTCCTCTATGTGAACAAAACTCATCTTTGAAAATTTAAACCAAGAAAGAAAAAATATAACTCATCTCAGCCCCTCATGTAGCTTCCTTAGAAATAATTCCTAATAAAGCTTATTTTCCATTTGTTTTCTTGTCTAGATCAAAACAAATTTTAAGAAAGTCTTTTAGTCATATTATGTTTAATCATGCAAAATAATACTCACCAGTGTCTGCCACCACATAGTATGGTTCACTTTGTTTATGTTGAGCTACCTTCCACAAAATTTTCAGATAAAAATTTGAATCGCTTTGTCACCAAAAAAAAAAAAAACATAATTTTTTTTGCCCACATACATGTGGCTCTGGCACATAAAACCTACAAGAATTCCACAAACGTCTGTTTTCTATTATTTAAAATTGGAAATATAACTAAAGACAAATATTGTTAAAATTTCAAAACTGCTCAGTACAAATATTCAGAAAATTTATTATAACACAATCACCTTTTTTTTGTTGACAAAATAGCCTTTAAAAACCATTTCTGAATAAAAGTCAACATTTAGCCTATGATGAAAAATTATTTCTTCTCTCCAAGTATATACAAGATGCAGGGAAATTTCCATGGTAAGGTTATTTGAGGGATTCTTCAACTTTATTCACAAGATAGCAGATCTTGTTGTTTTGATGATTTCACCAGTTAACACACACCTGCATTTTCTCAAACCATAGTAAGTGACAGCTTTCATTCTGACTGTCATTAATGTTTTAACAATCAAATTCACGTACACAAATCTTTCTGATCTTGATTGCTACAGGTTTTTCCTATGGGCATTCAAAGAAACACTTCCAAATCTGGAATTACTTTGTTCATTATTCACAGTGACAGACTATCAGTTTATATCACCTACTCGAGGGATCTGTAAAACACTAAACATTTTGTCTTAAGCTTTTTTTCTAATATACTTGCAACATTTGATAGAGTATATCTAAATGAGCGACTGTTGAAAAAGTCTGTCAGGTCTATTTATTTATTTCAAACAAGAATGTGTTTATAAATCACTTATCACAACGTAATGACACCATATCCTCTAACAAAGCAATGATTCCAGTCCTGAGACCCAGGAAAACCACTTATTGCTACTGTGACATATTGAAGGTTAGTTTCTTTATGTAGCCAACAGCAGTTTGATTTTAATCCTAACTTTCTGCCTTTGTTATCCACCCTATTAAACTGAAGCATTGAACATCACTGAATATATGCCATATTGTATGTATAGTTGCATGTGCCTTCAAGCACTGCTGCACCCCTTCTATTAATTTCCACCTCTGAAATATCTGACCCAGCTACCTCTGTGGTACTTCTATCTCAGCCCTCCCTCCCCTCATCATTTCTTCAACAACTTGTCAATATTTCCTCAAGCCTGCCCTGAAATGAATGATTTCACTGGGATTGGTGTAGTTACTAAAGCAATTGGGAAGATACCCACTAAGTTCAGTGATGTTTGCATCTTGCCCTGATTATACCTAGATACTCATCCTACAAAAAAAAAAAAAAAAAAAACCACAACAAAAAAACAAAACAAAACCAAACAAACAAAAAAACAAACAAAAAACCCAAAAGCCTAAGAGATGTTTTCAAGCCCTTTGACAGGCATCAGATACAAACCTAACTGCATTGAAGTATGATGATTCTGCCTGTGAAGTTATGTACTAGGTGCAAATGAGATTTAAAAATGTCTGAAAAGTGTGCTGAAATAGACTGAATGAAAATAAGTAGTGTCCTGGAGAGAGCTAGTGTAAAAACTCTCTGTTTTCCACATAGAGAAAGCTTAAATGAGCTGCTTTAAGAGATTTTGCTCTCAAATTACTTTACTGCAGTAACACCACCAAGATTACCACAGTATCTTCAGGACAGTGGTAGTACAAAACTACAGAGTTACTGGACACAGTTTGGATATGACTTTGCAGAGCCCTACTATTTCATGTAGTAGGAAACATTAACGTTAATGTTAATATTATGGGTCTTTCAGTGTTCCAGATTACATTTTTATCCAAGAAATCTAAAGGAGTGCAGAATACAGTCATCGTTATTCACAGGCATTTAGTTTTCATTCCTCTGCTTGGTGACTTGGGTTTGGTTCAGTATCTTTCTCTCTTTTTTCTTTAAAGGTTGTACATGTATTTTTCATGTGTACTTTTATTATTCTAGCCAGATACGGTAAACAGACAGGTATAATTATTTAATTTACATGAAATTGTAGATTATATTAACAGTAAGCAAGAATGTAGTAAATGGCACCATTAAAAAGTAAAAAACCTCAATGCTTCAACTGAACACCAACCCATTTTGATAGGAAGTTTATAACAATTAATTGAATACCTATTCTTTGATCTATGTAATTCACATGAAGATTTCCCCATGAATGTGCAAAACAGAAACCTACACCAATTCTCTGTTTTAATCAAGCTTAATCTCATGGATTTTTATGTAATACTGCCTTAGTATTTTAGCTTCTGTTTCCTTTAATACACCCCTCCACTCTCATGTGATTAACCTCCAAAACTGAGAGCCAAGAAGAAAAAGAGATGCTCTTCCTAGCAATTCAAATAATGGAAAGAAGGACTCATTATGTTCTGAGTCTGGCAGTGCTGAAGCAGAAATACAATCTCTCTTCAAAACCGCAAGTCACGTCACAAAAGCAACATAGTCTTTTTACCTACCACAGTACCACCCCCAGACCAGTAACCCATGTGGCTACATACCACTCCTAAACTAACAGGCTGAAGAGCTTCTAGCCAAAAAACCCGCAGGAGTGGTGTACACCCACACAGATTACTTATTCTGAATATAAGCAGAATAAACTCTGCTTATATACAGATTAATGCAAGTTTAAGGTTTCAGTAAGGAAGAGATACAACATGATGGCGAAGTATAAAACTGAGACGGTTAACAGCCCAAACCATTTACAGACAATTGGTAAGCCACTTAGTGGAAAAAAAAAATAAAGATCTAATCACATCTCAAAATTACTATTTCATTAAATAAGTGAACTATTTTTTTTCCATTTGGAATTATTAAAGTATATATAAATCACTTCTCTAGTACATGCATTCATCTTACAATAATCTTGTTATATTTGTTTTCAAAGTTACATGGCAATACATGTATTTCATAGAATCAAAACTTGTTTTCACTGTTGAGACTATTGTAGTATTGATTGTTAGCTCTCATTTTTGTTTAGAGCATATGCTTCTTGTTACATACAATTCTTTGCATCACAACAGATACATTCTGCAAGACTGGACTAACAGAACATTGTCGGTAGTCTGGGTTGGCAACAAGGCTGCTATTGCAATAGCCCTCTCAAAAAGAAAATTTAACAAATAGCCAGAATTGTTAAGAAAGACTCAGACACAGTTAGGCAAGAAGGGTATACAAGGCAATCTCTCTAGATCCTTTCCAATCCTTTCTTCTATGCTTTTATAAAGTTCCTGGGATATAGTTGAAACTAATTTTTGAAATTTTCTTACAACACCCCATTGAAATACCCCTCTTTTCAGAGCCATATTTATTCCATCTTCCTCTATGATAATGTAGAAAGTATTGAGTGGAAGTCAAATTAATATACAAAATTGATAGAAAATACAAAATATATAAGTAATGGATATACATTTGCAGGACACACCTGGAAGAGCTCAGGTCTTTGTCTCTCTAAGTGCTTGTCCATTCACACTTCAGCTTCCCCCAAGCACTTCACTATGACTCAGAAATGGGTCTCAGTGTTGAAACATACCATAACGCATCAGTAATTACATAATATTCAATATCTGAACACACAAAAAAAATGGAAACAAGTGCCCCCAATAAGTGGGTTGCACGTCCTCAGAGTATGATTGGCTGCTGATTTCTATTAATTACATGACACATAAGCCTATGTACTGACTCAGCCATCTCTTCCAAGCATGTGAACTATAAGACTGCTTGACTAGGAACATGGTAAACTGGACTTGAGAAACAGGTTTAGAGTTTGTCTATTGACACAGGGAAACTGTGAATGTAAAATGAGTTAAAAATTCTGTCACTGCAACAATAGAAAGCTCTGTTGCTATGACACATTCATCTTCTGTTCACCAAAAACGTGGTGGACAGCACCGAACAAGTAAATCAAAAGTAACTGCTGGGAAAGGCTTCTGGAAACCTGAGTGCACCATTCTCATCTAGGAGAGAGGAACAAGAAGAATGGGCGGGCACAGTGTAGTCATTGTGACCTGAAAACATGCAGGGTGAGAAACAGCCCAAGAGTTTTATTGTTTAAGGGTGGAGGAATGGCTGAGGCACAGGGCAAAGCTTATTTATGCACCTAAATTTGACCCAGCTGTTGGAATGTAAACATGAATCCTCAGAAGGCCTGAGTTGTCCCTGAACAAGCAGAAGCAGATTTAAATATACATGGGCAAAGTTCAAACCATCCCAAATGGAATTTTGTCCTTCAAACTGCAGAAATCACAAAAAAACAAACAAACAAACAAAACAAAAAAACAAACAAAAAAAAAAAACCACAAAAACAACCCCCCAGCCCCCAAAACCCAGGAAGAAAAAAAAAACCCAAACCAAACAACAACAAAACACACACAAAAACCCCCAAACAAATATGAAAGTAGACCTATAAGGAACAAAGTTGAGGAATATTTCCAAAAGGAAGCAGTATGGTTCTCTGTATCAAGCATCCAGCGGTTGGGAGGGACTGAAGAGCATGTGACAAACACTGCATTTCTAACACTTACTTCTTTCATTAATATCCTCGCTGCCAAGGAACCACTAAGGATGCTCTTTCCTACCGAAAATTCCACTGTTCACAACAGAAGTACAAAGGAATCGCAATAATACCAGGTTTCACAATGCAACCATTAACAGCAACACCCACCAGCAACCTAAAACTTTTAGGCATTTCACATAACAGGTTCAACTTCACTGTTCATGTAACAGAGTAACTATTGCAGCTCATGATCTGCTTGAAATGATCTCATTTCATTAATGACTGATTGTGCAATCTAATTAATACTAATAATCCATAAATTACGGAGTTGAAAGCATCCATTTAGATGTTTGCTTGTTTTAAAACTAATTTGGTTTATTTCAATGACTTTCACTTAAATGTCTTACTGCAACTTTCAGTGGCTTCAAAATGCCACTGAAAAAAAAAAAAACGTCTCTTAAAATTAGAGCAATTCAACTGAACTTCTTGGAAAGCCCTTACACAGAATTTTCCAGGTGCAAGCTATACAACAACTATGACTGTACTACAGGTTTGACAGCCCTAGACAAATTTCACTCATAATAAATTAAAAATTACTAGCAATATGCACACAGGTACTCCACATTAATTAATTAAAAGCATTAAGTCAAATACAGAAGCAAAAACTTCACAAATAATCACACTAATTGTCATGTGGTCAGTTATAAATTTATGTTAATCATCCAAAATGCTTCATATGTGTACAAAACTAGTTGCTCATTAAATGCTAAGCAATACTTGGCTCAACATTAGCATGCAAATACTTGGTATTAGCAATAGCATGGCCCAATAAAAGTGGGCCTGTACAGTAAGAGCTGATTTTAAGGACACATTCCATATTATGCAGGGGATTTTCTTCTTTGGACTAGCTCTCAGATTTAATCTCAAAGGCTGCAGGCTTATTAGTGGCATTAGGCACATTCCTGCAGTACATCTTTCAGATTATATTGTCCAAAAGGAATCCAGTCCAGGTCACTCCCCAGGATTACTCCACAATGCAAACCAAACCGGGGGCGAACAGGAGATTCATTTCAAAACTGCATTGCTGATCCAAATGAAACACTAGCATAACATACTCGTTGCTGGATGCAACTTACTAGGTAAAAACAAGTGTTTAAAGTAAAGAGAAATCTAACTTCTGAAGGCCTGGAATGGAATTTGAGAAGAATTATTCTGGTAAAAAATTAGCCTATGAGATGGAACAGAAATATTTCAAATTTGATGCAAGACCTTTACAGTCAACTCGATGAAATACAAGTCTATCACACCCATGTGGACATGAATCACTTAACTGGAACAGCATGAACGTGAAACTGAAAGCAGAAGTGTATTTTTATGACAAACCAGAGTCAGACACTTATGAAAGTTTTAGGTATTTTAGTAACGTTCTATAAACCTCTCAGGACTGAGACAGCAATGAAACAAATTAATATGGATTCACTGAACTCTTGTCAGATTGCAAGTAGTAAGACGAATATAGAGGAAGTATTTGGTAAGTTTGGGCAATCTGAGTGCACTGGTTAACCGTTAAAATAAAAATCCATTACTCATAACACTGAGGCACTGCTGGTAAAGTGCAATAATTATGGTGATAGTAATTGTTGCCTCAAGAATGTCCAAATGTGCATTGCAGTAAGTCCTCTGTCACCCCATCTCATCTAGTCAGTATGTTCCTTTAGTGCTCCTCATCTTGAAAACAGCTAAGCACAGAAAACATGAAGGGTTTGAATCACATTCTTGAAGAGGAGCACATGCTTTTTGTACTTTTCTGAATGGAAGTATTAGTTGCTGAATACGGTTTCTTCAGGCACCAAATCTGAACTGCATCTCCCTCCAGCATCAGTGACACGATTTGTGCCAAAGAGAACTGTCACTCACAGAACTTGACCCTTAATATTTCTACTGGACTTCTCCATCCTCCTCCCCTCACCATTAAATATATATATATATATATATATATATATATATATATATATAGTGGATTTCCATCATCTAAAGAGTTATCAGGAAGTTCTTATAGTTAAAGTGCGATTATTAGGCTCAATTTCATTAACAGAGGGTAGTAGCGGTAGTAGCAGTAGTAGTAGTAAACAGTAGTGAGAAAGCTAAATATTATTCACTTGTTATTCTAGGTTTCACTTAGTTACATACAAGCAGAGGTAAAAGCATTTCAAATACTTTAGAGATGACAGTCCTCCATTGTCAAAAACATGGCCTGATCCTCTGAATAGTTCCATGTTCACTGAATTTCTCTCTTGTATTCCATGGATTATTCAAACGCAGAGGACTTAATGAAAAAACTCTACCCATAGCCCAGGCAATAATCATGATACGACCTCTAACATGTGAAACATTTTCCTTAAAGCAGAGAGGCTAATGGTCCTTGCTTAGGGACATTTTTTTGGTACCTACCAGTGAAGAAAATACTTGATTACAGCCAAACTGAAGTGGTCTGAATGTAGAGATGACACTATTCACTGACTACATTGCACAGCACACAGGTGCGCAATGAGCTAGTCATAATTTGATTTCAAGGCCTGTGGAGCTATAGAAGAGAAATGGCATGAGCAGGGTCTTGAACAAGCGTGCACAAGTAGAGCTACACTTTTGGAAGGATGTGGAAAAAATAACTGTTTGCAGAAATTAGGTAAAACTTTAAGTTAAACCTGTAGCCTGTACCTTAGAGCGACAGTCTCCATTGGCACAGATAATGGCTTAGAGACTGAAATTAAGTACTGATATTTCCACAGAAGAAGACACTACAATTTCATTTGATCTCTCTCATAGCACACATAATTGTGGTGGGGCAAAGTCCAATAATCTCAGGGATATTTATGCATTAATTCAATAATGAACTAACAAAGAGGAACAGTGACAGGGCATATGTTGAGAGGGCATGCTGGTTGAAGTAGCAAAGTCTTTTAAGTTGTGAAAGCCAGAGCACGTCACATCTGTAGGCCAAACTATGTCTCAACCCAGAGTTTTCACCATATCCACAACTGATGCATATCCCTGCAATCTGCTAAGTTTTATTATTTTTGTCTGTTTTTTAATTTGGTTGTGGGATAGCTATTTGTTGGGTATTTAAAATTCAACTGAAGTCTCTTTTCCTTTCACAGAAGAATACAATTTGGCTTCAGCATCTGAATTTATATGATACAAAAGAAGCACTTTATATGATATTTATATGTTTATTTATATATGATAAATATATGCTATTTATATATTTATATGATACAAAAGAAGCACTTTGAAGTTCTGGAAGTTTTGATGATACCTCACAGAACTACAGAAGAGAAGTTTGTACTCAGGTAACACCAGTTAAACAAATATAGAAAGCATACTACAGCATGCTGTTATCAATCAAAACTTCTTTCTCACTAGAATGCACTCAATACTTTATTATACGTACAACATAAGCCAGTTTTTTCTGATTAACTAATCTTTCTTTCTAGGTGGACACAGATTTGAAGTACCTCACTGTAAATATATGGAGTCATCGCATAAATACAATGAGGCGAATCTAAGTAAAGTAGCAATTATTTTAAATTATTGCAGAATTTTCCAAATACCTCTAACCTATTTCCAGAAATACTATGAATTTCAACCACAGCTTTTAAAATTATTGCTGAATTCTAGAGAAGTCAGTGTACTTTTAGATGTTCTGGGGGTAGTATAGGAAGAGTAGGGGGCGTTGAAAGTGCCAGACATACTATCTTAGATCTCCAGTCCTGGAATATCTGGACTACCTTACCCTGCAACCACACACTGCAAAGCTGACAACAGAAATGCTGGAATATAGACTGGAAATGTTATGAACTCACCTCTTCCTCTTTCCACCCCCATTTCCCCAACAGACTTAAGCTAGAAAAAAAGCAACAAATAACCACAGCTATCCTTAAACTTAAGTTTAATAGAATAAAAATTACATATTTGAATGATGAATTCTGTAAAAAAAAAAAAAAAAAAAAAAACCAAAAACAACAGCCTTGTCTTTCTATGAACTACACACATGGTTTAAAATTGAGGCTGTGCCTTGAAAGGTGTGGCCAATGAGCAAACCTGAATCAATATGTTACACTTTTTTGTACCTTACTGACCCCTGAGAAAGTAACTTCAGAACCCTCCACCTCAACAGTTGCGTGCTGCAATTGTGTCACTGGGATTTTCTGCACATAACTTTTCTCTGGACAGATCAGTATTTCCTTATTTTTCATAAAAAGAACAGCAAGTACTGAATAAGACTATTTCATAATGAAAACTCAAAGTGGCACTGTAAGAATGAGACCACTTTCCAGGCTAGTTAGCTCGCTAACTTACAACTTCAGTGACTTGGATGTGTGGCCCACATGCAGAATGTAACCAGTGTGGCCACCTGATCACATGTCAAATAAAAACAACACACTGAAAATAAACATGTATCACAGCTATTGATGTTTCTTACAAAAACATGATTCTAATAGCTCAGCTCTGTATGCTTGACCTTCTGTATCTAATCATTTTTATTATTTTTTTTACTGCTTAGAAGTTATGAATCATTCTCTAAGACAAAAAACAAACAACAATAAGATAAGTATAAGCCAATTTAATATGTATCCCTGCCAGAACATTTTTTACTTAGCTACGGATACTTTCTGGTTTCTGAAATGAGTCTTCAGTTTTCATTTCACATAGCTATTGACTTTCCAAGTTACAAAAACAAGACTGCATCTTTAATCCACAGTTGCACAACTTTGCTACCAGGCTCTGTTCCAGTTAACCAGTTATGAATAAAGTCACAGTTTTTGAACAAGCTTATTTGTCTGTTCTTCGGAGGCTTTTTAAACTCCTGTCAGAATTCTGGAAAACAAAACTGTAGTTGTAAACTGAAAAAAAAATTATGTCTCATCTTCAAAGACCAGGACACGGGAAGCAAACATACTTCCCTACCTTGCAGATAATCTATACTAGACGTTGTCAAGCTTCCCTATATAAAGGTGATCAGAATATCAATGTATTTTGTGAAAATGCAAACAAGACATAACTTAAAGAGCTTCTCTTCAAGACGAACATACTTTCAAACAACCTTTTGAACAGATGGCACAAAACAAGCTTACACTCCTAGAAACTGGCTTCAACTGCAGCATCACAAAGTAATCTAAGAACAAAACAGCAAAGTGACCTCCAACTTGAACAATGCTCCTGCTCCTGGAACAACCTTTCTCATTCTACTGCAAGACGTGGAAGAGCTTTAGAGGAAAGTGCTTCTAAACACACATACAGAGCTGAGAAGCAAGAAAGTGATTTTTAAGGAGCAGCATCTGCCTCTGAGTGGCTGCAGTTTTTCAAGTACTTAAAACCAGCGCTGACAATAGTGCATTTATTTTTTTTTTTTTTTCTCTCTACATAGGAATTTCTGGTTAAAACTCTAAGGATGTGCTACAGAGTTACACCGAAGAGTGGAGGGAGGGGGAGGAGGGGAAAGAGAGGGGTTAAAACCCACAAAACAAATCCTTAAATGTATCATTCAAATAAAAGGTGCAACAATTACAGAGAAACTTTAAAGCAACTTACCTCGAGGGAGAGAGATCAAAGCGCTGTTTTCAGTCGGAGCTTGCTCTGGCCCTTCAGGCCCCGGAGGAAGAGGTTCTCTCACTTGGGACATCTGCCAGCTCTCTCACCGAGTAACAGACAGCCTGCACGCCCCTCCAACAAACTAACACGCGACCCTGAAGGCACAAGCAAACCAAAGCGCTCGTTACTGTATTTCGTGCTGAAAACTCGCGGCTCGGGGGCGGGGGACTGAGACTGAGCAGGGACAGCAACGAAACGGCGGCAACTTTGCGGCGCGGAGCAGGGCGAGCCGCCCGCCCCCCGCTGCGAGCACCCGCGGGGCCGGGGGGCGGCGGCTGCGGGGCGGGGGCGGCCGAGGGCTGTCAGCCGGACGGCCGGGCTGCCCGGGGCCGGGCGGTGGGGACGACCCGGTCGGAGCCGACCAGCAGCGCGACGCGCCCTACCTCTGCATTTCCTCCCGCTCCGCCCGGCCCTCCTCCGCGCCCCCGCCGCGGGAACTCCGCGCCTCCCGCCGCCGCTCTGTTTCCCCGGCGGCTGCCGCCTCTCCCGCCGCGCCCGCGGGCCTGCCCCCTGTGCAGGGGCGCGCAGACTCTCCACTCACTCCCGCTGTCCCCCCGCCGCCACGGTCACTCCTTCTCCATCATTTCCGGACAATGAAACATCCCACTCCCGCTGGCGCGGCCGCGGCTCGGAGCGGCGATCCCGCAGGTCCTGCCGCCCGCCAGCGACGGGCCCAGGGGCTGGGCTGGGCCGAGTCCTGGGGGGGAGCGGCCGGCGGAGCACCGCGCTGCCCCCCGCCCCCAGCCGGGCCTCCAGCCACGGAAATTCCCCCAGGAGGCCGAAACCCGTCAGGCAGAAACGGGGAAGAAGGAAAAAAAACATCTGAAAGGGAAGCTTTCATGCCTGGACAGGGTTTGCCAGCTGTAGCGCTTGGCAGCGGTGCAGGGGCACTTAAAGGTGCAGCCGCGGGTTCACAAGTTGCCCCCCGCGGGGACTGATTGCTGCCAACCAGTTGCGTCTCCGCACGGGGAGCGCCGCAGGGCCCCCACTCGGGCCCCCGGCCTGACGCTCCGCTTCTGAGACCGGATCCAGGACAACCTAAGCTTCCCCTGCGCCTTACAGTGCAAGTGTGCCTAGAAAATGGACTTTAAAGTGAGCATACTGAAACATTCAACACGAAGAACAGAACAAGCATTTTCCAAAAGTACAGCTCTAAAGTGCAAACTACTCCCTCTGCTATCATCTGCCAAGTGGTGGTGGTACCTGTGCTTTCTCCACATAGGAAATACATTTCTTTCCCATGGTACTGATTGATTTTACTGTCAACATCATGCTCTGTTCTTGCCCACACCATAGAGTAATGCAATTATTGCTCATGTGGGTGGTGGTATCCACCCACCATCAGCTGCAAGCCTTACCTTGCTTATGCTATCCTAGTATATTACTTTCCCTGTCGAAGTGCGTCCATGTTTAAACTTACAATTTAAAACTAACAAGCAGATTTTTTATTATGGTTTAGCAAATATATTTTACTGGTATGTCTCATTACAGTGTACAGCCAGGTATTTTTTGCATAAACAAAAGTAGGAAAACAAAATAGCCAAGTTACAGACAACTGACAGCTCAGTGTGAGACTCCACACACGTCAGGGCCTCGTTTCAGAAGTCATCAACTTGGACCGCTCTGTAGCTTTATTACTGGTTATTATTGGTGCAAAAGAGAACAGGGTGATGACAGGTGCATATGCTTTGCTCTGAGAAATACAATCATTTTTAAGTATTTCAGTAACCTAAGATGTTCTTTGGTACAACATAATATTTCTTTAAACTTTTTCATTACAAAATGGGGAAAAAATGTTTTATTTGGGGAAGAAGCGATGTAAAAAAATCCATTTTTAGGCAAACAAAATTATTATTGTACTGCATAATAATAATACTGGTCTCAATATCTACACTTTTCATCTACGAAAACATTGCATAACTTTCCATAGTTCCTTCTCTCCTTGCTGTCCTGGGGCAGAGCGATTGAGACATAAGGTAGAATGACTTACCTCAAACTCCCAAGTGAGTCAGGAGCAGAAGTGAGGTTATGACTCATACTCAATCTACAAGCTTGTATTTTTCCCTCTGAAACTGGAAGCGTAGCAGATGACAGTGGGAGGAGCAAAAATTTAGCCAACCACACCCTGCCTTCAAAATATTTCATTGGATAATCAATGCCTATGGAGACCAGATAGCATCCAGGCTCCATGTTTGGTGTTTTTTTAACCTTATCTATGAAACCCACATGGTTGCCTCCATGTCATTCAGTTTATCTTCTTAAAAAAGATGATGGGATGAGCTCACCCTGACAAAGTTCAACTGAGTAGCTGCCTACACAGAATTTAAAGCAGCTAAGTGAATGGAAGAGGATCCAGCTGATATTGCAACTGATGCAGTGGGAGATAACCCAGGAAAAATCAGATTAGAAAAAGGTAAGAGAATTCACTATACAAAAAGCACAATTCACTGAAATAGTACATTAAAGATATTGTGCAATGCAAATAAAAAAATTACATAATGAGGACTGTGATGATTGTAAAAAGATGGGTCCAGATGTGGTCACTATTAATGAGACCACAGACAACTAAAGTCCATTGACATAAGCCAAATGTGCAGCACTTCCTGACAGTACAACATAGTTTTTGCAAGTACACAGCTAATCTAAAATAATGGTTTTATTACTTTCCATTAAGATCTATATAATTTTAAAATATTACTGAGGATTCTTAGGAAGTGAGTAGTTCAGACATTAACATCAACAGGCTTTCAAGCAGGCTACAAATAAGAGAAATATTGTATCTTACTACATCAACCAAGCTGTTGCGCATATGTATTCCAATATGCTCATTCATTGCTAGATTATAAAATTCAGGTATGGTCTTCTAGACAATTAATGGCAGATTTGGGGATAGATGTGAATAGAAGCTCAAATACTGGTAAATAGGTAATAAATATAGTTTGCAGGCAGGTAGAAATCTTCTGAAAGAAAGCAAAACAAAACACAAAACCACCACCAAAAAAAAAAAAAACTACAAACCCCAAAAAACCCCACCCAAAACCAGAACCAAAAAAAAAAAAAAAAAAAACAAAAACAAAACACCTCTGAGGTTTTTTTCCCTATTAAAAAAAAAAAAAAAAGAAAAAATTTAAATCTGTAGAACAGATTCCTATTAAAAGTGCACAAAATGCAGAATATAATCTTATATTATTCTGGACAGATTTGGTCATCGCTGTTTTTTAGTCTGAAGTCTCACGCAAGATACATGATAGGTATTACCTCCAACCAAAATAGACTTGTCACTGAACCTGAGTATTTTTTAGAAAGGCACAAGATACTTATTTAAAGGAAACCTACAATATCACAAAATTAACTGATGCAAGGGTTATTTACTCATATTACTAAAAACACGAGCTATATTTCTAGCTTGAATTTTTCAAGGCAAACTTTTAGTCTTTGAGGTTATTTGGATATCAGATGGTTTCTTGTGGAGGAAATTTTGGATAACAGAGTTGCTCTTCTCGGCAACCTGCAGAAAATTGGTGCATAACTCTTCAAATAAAAAGATTTTATAAAAAAAAAAAAATCTGCTTACACACTGAAGTGATTGTAACTATTACTTATGCATCAGTGCAGGGGTAAGTACCTGGATTTCCTCCCCACCATAACACTTATCTTTCACTCCTCAAGGCTTATCTTTCACTTCTTCCTTCCATCAGCAGGAACAGAGGAAACTGGAAATATTTTACATCCTTCATAACACTCAGGATCACTTAAATGGTTTTGAAAGATGGACTGTAATATTTAGTAAATCTGTTTGTGATTGATTGCTTCTACCTTAGTACCTGTGAGTTCAAGTTATCCTACTGCTATGTCTAAGAACATGATTTTCAACTTTGTAATATACATTTTTAACATATGTGTGTTACTCTAAACTTCATAGCTCTTTTCAGTGTGAGGATCAAGGCAGAATCTCTTTCCTAAATATTTTATAGTGCAGCAATACTGAAATGGGAAGACTTACAGTTGAAAGAGCTAAATAAAAGACTTGGAGTTAAAACCAAAGTGTATTATAAAATAACAGTATTAGCAGTGAAGCTTTCAAATTTGTTTTGTTTTGTTTTAAATTTCAATCAAAAGCAGAAATACATGCAGTATATGCATAAAACACAGTAAAAGGGAATTTGATGGTAACTACCATGCCTGGTTTGGAGTACTTTTGATTCCTGGTGTTCACAGCCTAGTTTGTATATTAACCCTCTCCAAAACATCCTGTTTCAAGCCATGTATTCTGTCATGCCAGAACAGAGCTGGATGCAGCTATGGAAGCATAACCACTGAAGTGTTGTGGGATTGATGGTGCCTAAGGCACCAGCTGGTCCTAACAGGACAACCAACCCCTTCTAGTCCAAGGAAATCTACCTCCAGAAGGCACAAACAGTAACAAAGAGTAGGATGCCTAAAATTAGAGACATGCGGGTTTAATTCTTCCCATAACCAGAAAAGGAATGAAGAAATACATACTGTTTTAGAGCAGCAATTCCTTCTAGTAATGCTGTGTATTGCCCTGGGAACAAGAAGTCTTTCTACCATAGCCCAGAAAGCCAACCGTATCCTGGGCTGCATCAAAAGGAGCGTGACCAGCAGCTCAAAGGAGGTGATCCTGCCCCTCTACTCTGCTCTTATGAGACCTCACCTGGAGTATTGTGTGCAGTTCTGGTGTCCTCAACATAAAAAGGACATGGAACTGCTGGAACAAGTCCAGAGGAGGGCCACGAGAATGATCAGGGGACTGGAGCACCTCCTGTATGAAAGGCTGAGGAAGTTGGGACTGTTCAGCCTGGAGAAGAGAAGGCTACGTGGAGACCTCATAGCAGCCTTCCAGTACATGAAGGGGGCCTATAGGGATGGTGGGGAGGGACTCTTCGTCAGGGACTGTAGTGACAGGACAAGGCGTAATGGGTTAAAACTTAAACAGGGGAAGTTTAGACTGGATATAAGGAGGAAATTCTTTCCTGTTAGGGTGGTGAGACACTGGAATGGGATGCCCAGGGAGGTTGTGAGTGCTCCACCCCGGCAGTGTTCAAGGCCAGGTTGGATGAAGCCTTGTGTGGGATGGTTTAGTGTGAGGTGTCCCTGCCCATGGCAGGGGGGTTGGAACTAGATGATCTTGAGGTCCTTTCCAACCCTAACTATTCTATGATTCTGTGATTCTATATATGATTGTTGTCTAGGTTAGATTTTTTTTTTTCTTTTTTCCCCAGGGTAGAATCCACAGTGGGGAGAAAGGGAATGAGAGGCTTAATGACAGCTTTGTGCTGGCTTGAGTGGCAATTGAGAATTAAAACTCAGTCTAAACATGAATTTTAAAATATGACAAGGCATTTTTACCAGTTTTACTTTTCTGTTTATTGGGAGTACAATAGTATAAGAAATATTTTGTTTCTGTGAAATATTTTGCTTCTGTAAAATATTTTGTAGCACAGATGGCAAAGATTTCATTAAAATTTATAAAATATGAAGTAAAACAAAATAAAACATTCTGAGATAAATAATTTTAATGTAACTCCAATGCAGGCTGAGGAGTTGCATGAAGATGAATTCAACTCAACAAGCTTTATCCTGCTTAGTACGGAACACATCACATGGCATGGTTTATGGTAGTTTCAGCTATTCCTTAGCAAGCTCAAGCAAGTAGCTCACTCAAGCAGGTAATAGATCTCACATGAAAAAGTAACAGATCATATATTGAGGCATGCAAACTGACGTTTCATCACAACAAAATGTCAACTAGTGATTCATTACATTCCTACAAATAAGTCAAGAAGAAATATCCAGTATTCAATTACAACTAAGTGTGCTGGATGGCAATAGTTAATTTCTTTGCATATTTTCCCTTTAGTTATCCAGCTTTTCACTTTGCAGTTAATATTGCACCTTAATGAAGGACTTATTTAGGACTTTAGAAGAATCCTGAAATTCAGCAAAAAATAATGTTTCAAACTATGTATTTTTTTTTATGCATTCATAATTATTTGGAACTTGTCTTGACATTAAAGCAAAGGCAAAGGATGGACGACAGCATCTTTTAATTTAACTGAACAGGAAGTTTAAGGAAGTATTGATTAAAGTTTAAATTATTGATTAAGCAGTTGATGTCATCTAAGCAGTTGATGTCATTTAAGCAGTTGATGTCATTTAAGCAGTTGATGTCATCTACCTGGACTTGTGCAAAGCGTTTGACACTGTCCCACACAACATCCTTCTCTCTAAATTGGAGAGATATATCAATTTGATGGATGGACAACTCGGTGGATAAAGAACTGGCTGGATGGCCGCACACAAAGAGTTGTGGTCAATAGCTCGATGTCCGGCTGGAGACCAGTAACGAGTGGTGACCCTCAGGGATCGGTGTTAGGACCGGTCTTGTTTAACATCTTCATCGCTGACATGGACAGTGGGATTGAGTGTGCCCTCAGCAAGTTTGCCGATGACACCAAGCTGTGTGGTCCAGTTGATATGCTGGAGGGAAGGGATGCCATCCAGAGGGACCTTGACACACTTGTAAGGTGGGCTGATGCCAACCTTATGAAGTTCAACCACGACAAGTGCAAGGTCCTACACCTGGGTCGGAGCAATCCCAGGCACAGCTACAGGTTGGGCAAAGAAGAGATTCAGAGCAGCCCTGCAGAGAAGGACTTGGGGGTGCTGGTCGATGAGAAAATGAACATGAGCCGGCTTCAGTGTGCGCTCACAGCCCAGAAAGCCAACCATATCCTGGGCTGCATCAAAAGGAGAGTGACCAACAGGTCGAAGGAGGTGATCCTGCCCCTCTACTCTGCTCTTGTGAGACCTCACCTGGAGTATTGTGTACAGTTCTGGTATCCTCAACATAAAAAGGCCATGGAACTGCTGGAACAAGTGCAGAGGAGGGCCACGAGGATGATCAGGGGACTGGAGCACCTCCTGTATGAAGACAGGCTGAGGAAGTTGGGGCCGTTCAGCCTGGAGAAGAGAAGGCTGCGTGGGGACCTAATAGCAGCCTTCCAGTACCTGAAGGGGGCCTACAGGGATGCTGGGGAGGGACTCTTCGTCAGGGACTGTAGTGACAGAACAAGGGGTAACGAGTTAAAACTTGAACAGGGGAAGTTTAAATTGGATATAGGGAGGAAATTCTTTCCTGTTAGGGTGGTGAGACACTGGAATGGGTTGCCCAGGGAGGCTGTGAGTGCTCCATCCCTGGCAGTGTTCAAGGCCATGTTGGATGAAGCCTTGTGTGGGATGGTTTAGTGTGAGGTGTCCCTATCCATGGCAGGGGGGTTGGAACTAGATGATCTTGAGGTCCTTTCCAACCCTAACTGTTCTATGATTCTGTGATTCTATGAAAAAGTGTGGCTAACTGAACTCAGAATATTGTAACATGAACTGTATAGAAAGATAGTAAATTTAGGATAACTTAGTGGGTTTACCTGAATCACTTATTCATAACAATCCTAAAGGCTGTATTTATGGCAAGCAAAAAAGAAAAAATAAAAATTCTGTTGCTTTTCAGGCTAACAAGTCTCCTTTTGCTTTTCAAACTGAGCAGTATCTGGATCTGGCATTATTCTACATTAGTATTTTATGCACATTCCTTACAGTTGTAAGTATTCATGAAATTTACATTACCTTTTCTCAGCAGTATCAAACTAATTGCCAATATCAAATGACATTTAAAAAATATTCTATCTATCTAAAATGCTACAAAAATAAAAATATTTCCATATGAAAAGAATGGGAATAATCCTTCCCCAAAAAATTGATAATTAAATTATTAAAACAAGCATATTTTACAAATAGAATATATAATGCAGTGGAACAGAAGACTGTGTGTTATATTGCTATGTGATATCATGGTATCACATCCAGAGATCTATAAAAATTTAGTTAATTTTGTGCATCTTCAATATGAGTTCATAATACCCAGTATAGTTACTCCTTTAGAGCTGCAAGATAATACGCTGTGGATGAGTATTTAAAGTATTGAGCATTCTATGTTATATTTACATAATATAGAATGCTCTTAGTTGCATATTGTGTATAATTCCTAACACATATTCAGAGCATATATTGTAACAGCTCCTTTGGAACCACTAACATGTGTGTTGTGAATGTGTATTAACAGCAGAATGCATTTGCATATTATGAGTCCATAATACTGAATGCGCAATCAAATCTTTTATAAAAAGCCATTGCTATACATACAAGCAGAAGTTATTTTCTCATGCTTCTTACTCACACCTGTGCCATCTTGGGCAGTCATTTCTCACACATATGTTTACAACTCACAAAGAAAAAAATACACAGTTCTGCAACAATCCCGTGCATTGCAGTTTTCTTGAAGTATTTCATGAGGTCTTTTTTTCCTTTCCTTGTTCTATCTCAATCAATGTTTTCTTTAAATACCTGAATTTGAAGAAAACGTTGGTTGTTTTCTCATGGTTTTTCATTTTGGAATCCATAGAAATGACTGGACTAAAGTTTTAGCATTAAATGCTCATTTGGATATTATGTGTAAAATACAGGTCGCTGGAAAAACAAACATAAGGAAAACCCTCAGTCAGTTGTGCTAGTATTTTTAACTATGATGATTTTATTTGTTTGTATATTTGCCTAAAATAACAAGGTATGGGGGAGCAGGGAGAGAACAGACACAAGCAGGGGAGAAGGCAAGGAGTTTTGCCAGATAGGGACATACATCGTCTAGATGAGGCAGAACTAAAATTGCAAAATACAATTACCAAATAACATGATTTCAAAACTTTATTTGGATCAAGAAATTACTGTGTTTCTACATTGACAGATGAGCATCCTGGCAACCCGTGCAAGTAAAGGTGGAAAAAGACACATTTACTTGTCTAAAGCAGGGAATTTAAGAATAATTTCTGCCTTAGTTTCCTGTTTAGCTAAATGAAAGTAACACAAATCTTGGGTCCAGGTCTGATATCATTCTTTGTCTATGCTCCAGTCATAGTTTTTTTTTTCCCCAGGAAGCAAAAGGAAAGTTAAGGACAACTTGGCTTTTGCCCAGTTCCCATGCTCATCCTATAGATTTGCTGAAATAACTAGAAAGACACAAGAGGAAATCACCATCCCATTTCAAGGACTGCTTGTGACCACACTGACTATTAGTTTAAATTATTAGATGTATTATTTTAATAACTAGTACTGAAATATATTTTATAGTTCTGATATCACCACAGAGACATTAACTTCAAAAAGTATTCAGATAAGCATTCTGGCAATTCATGGCAAGTATAAACTACCAGCCACACAGGAAGCAAATATTTATGCACGACTATAATAACATCTCAGCTAAAATATTAATAAAATCAGAAAATGCAAATTAGATTCAAAAGATCCCCCATATAGCTGGTATTTTTGTATCGCATGTATGGGGATGCAGGCCTTCCCACTGAATGATGAACATAGTTACATTCTGCATTAATACGTGTAATATCTGCCACATATCAGAGGGAGAGCGTGTGTGTATGTGAGCATAAAATGACTGGAATTTTAGTGTTCTCCTTTTAAAAGAAAGGTTGCATTTTAGTTTAGTAAGGAAATCTATTACAGTGAACAAATTCCTTTATTTCTCTTTTCCTTTTTCTGTGGTTTATTTCAAATATTTTAAAGTATCAATGAAAATACTGTAAAAGTCATAATATTAAAGTATAATTTTATTTAACATTGTTTTACATTATAAGAGCTATAAACAGGCTCTTGTAAACTTATACGAGCAGTTATTTTTAAGTCTAAGCTTTTCTTTTTCTGATTGTAAATAAAAGTAAGATAGCTTATACTCAGTTCTTTAATAGTTCTAACATACTAGCTGCTGTCTATCAGAGATTGTTTCAAGATACAAATGCCGCCAGCCTGTAAATTACCTTGATCACCAGTGAACAACAAAAACAAATTAAATACTTTTCTGTGGTTTTCCAAAACGAACTTCATATCTTCTCATTAAATTATTTGGATTTTCAATGTAATGCACTTTATTATAATAAAAGTTCTAATAACAGTGATCTACAGCCAAGTGAAATTTAAGCAACTGTAGCATGGCTGCTTTCACTGCATAATCTCTGCTGTTTTCAGTCCGGAATCTCTGACCAGTTTCCTGAATTTTGCCATATTAGTAAAATAAATTAAAAAAAAAAAAAAAATTAAATGGAGTTCTGGTAAACCAATCCTGAGCTTGATCCAGTAATCTCCAGAGTTTACTTAAACTTTCAAGCAGACTTATTGCAGGTGTCAAGAAGATTGATACCCATTTTTTACAAGAAAAAGTATACTTTTGATTTGTTTACACCATAAACATAATTAAGGAGTAGATCAAAGGAGCAGCAAAAACGCTACTGCCTGTATGTCTCATGTATTGTCACTTCCAAAGGGGACAGGAGGCATCACAGCCTGCTCTATTTTTCCCCTCTTCAACATCACTCTGTTCTGAGGCTGGGAATAGGAGCGCTGCTTCTATGGTCACCCCATACTCTCAGCTCAAAACAATAAATGCTGTTCCCCAGAACTGCATCTTGCTTTTTTGTAGAACCATTTGTGGGTAATTTTGAAAAGGAATCATATGAAACTTAGAAAAAGATTATTGAACTGCTCACTCAAAACACTGTAGCATCACCAAGGCCTTATTTTCTTGAGGAAAAAAGTACAATTTACATCTGGAAATTTATGTGAAGGAGCCCTCAAGGCCTATATTCACTAAGTATCTGCTTCTGCCTGACATTGTAATGGGAGCACAGATGCTAAGAGTTAAAAAAAAAAAAAAATCTTAAATAATTTGTGAGCACATGAAAATTATGCAAGTCAATCTGTAAAAGCTTGGTACCATATATGAAGAACTAGTACAAAAAACCTGAATTTTTTAAAAATGAGATCTTTCTCAAGAAAAAGATCTCATTTTCTGAACGTAAATGAATGAACTTGGGAACAATGGGGTGGCTTTGGCGCATTGATGCAAACAAAATCAGAATCTTGGCCCATGGGTACAGCAATCTGTAAAATATTGCATTTATTTGATCTGTAATTTGCAGGGAAATATACACTGAAACACAAAGGTATGCTACTTTTTTCTTTTAATGCCAAAGAACAACTCTCTTATAACAGCTTCTAATATATTATCGGACTTTAAATTCTTCTCCTTGATGAGGCTTGTTATGGACTGAGAAATGGCGAATAGCACCAAGCTCACATGACAAAGAGAGACAGTATAATACTTTTTAAAATAAAGCAGAAAATATTTGATCTCATTTTCTTAATGTAAATGAGTGAACTTGCCAACAATGGGGTGATTTTGGCCTCCATCACATTGACGCAAACAAAATCAGAATCATGGCTCATGGGTACAACAATCTAAAATATTGTATTTATTTGCTCTATAGTTTGCAGGGAAATATACAGTTTGGGAATTTGGGAAAATAAAGTGAATTTTTATAAATACAGAAGAGATTGCTGTGCATGTACATTAATGTTTGTCTAAGTATCTGTCTAGACACCCATGGTTAATGCACAATGTGCATGTGTAAAGGATATGCTACAGTAGACCATGAGATTATACATTTATCCTCATTTGTGAAGGTGGATGCCTAGAATTCGTGAATAGAAAAAGATACATTATAGAGTATTTAATCCTAATCAATATTTATTAAAGGAGACAAAGTAATAGGAAGGCAAACCTACAGTACTCTAGAAACAAAGCAGTAAGCTGGTGTTCTTACCTTATAATAGTTAATGAAGTTTTAGGATTTATTTTAACCCTGAAGTGGGTTTAAAAAAAATGTAATTATATTAGTGAGCATAAAGAAATACAGTTGTCACTTAGTTTCATTAAGCATGACAGATGACAGTTCCAAAGGTAAATTCTGAAACTTGTGAAAATTGTAAATTCAGGTTGAAGTGACAATATGGTAGCAATGGGATAGAGTTGTGCTGCTCCCTGCATTAATCAATACTACAATGTATTTTTTAATATATGAAGAATATTTAATTTCATTAATTTCTGACTTGTTTTTTTCTACTGAAGTCCTTTCCATCTTTGGATCTTGGTTTCGTTTTAAAACATTCTGGCTATTTATAAATCCACAGCCAATCTCATAAAAGATCATGGTTGGGAATCAATTTTCTGGATGGCATGTACAATTTGGGAGATTGATAATATAACTAAAACAATTAAAGGGAATGTGGCTTTATTAAGACCACAAAAGTTATACTAGTCACCTGTGCTAATACTCTGCAAAACCAGATTTAAATTTGTTCAGTTTATGATACCTCACTTATCTTTGCAAATCACAGGCTACACCTTCAATCCCCAGGAAAACCTCTCTTTTACTTCCAGTTGTGAATACAATACACTACTGTACCGAGTCAGTGTTATATTTAGATTAGCAGAGACTGTATCATAGTGTCACAGATCTGAAGCTCTTGAATTGGGATTGAGAGGGTCCTGCCATAAAATATTTCATTACAACTTTATGATTCAAAACACAAAACATACACACTCCACGCTGCCATGCACGGACAGGATTTGCTTCTGTTGTACTTTGTGATTGCCCATATAGTTGAGTTTTAGTACTTTGGGATATGTGAGCAATTAAAAACTTCTAATACAGTTAATGAGCAGTGGTATGTGTACAGTAAACATTTATGGATAGCTATCAGGTATGAAGTACTTACAGCACCTAGAATAAGCAAGTATCTGGACTATTTAAGTATGATTAAATAATGTGTAGATGGCAATTGATACCTAAATTTAAACTTCAGAAATTAAAATAATGAAACCATTTAAGCAGTCTCCTTCATAGTACTTTAAAATCAATACTTGAAGGGCTTCTGGAGACAACCTTTAGCTCAGGTTTGGGATAATTTGAGTAAAAATACAGGCAGTACCAAGTATCAGGCAGTACTGAAAACTACCCCTATCAACAGGTCTAAGCTTGTCTTTGACACCATTAGGAACAAGAAATAATGTAAACATTTTCATGCTGAATGTAAATGACCATGAACTTTCTCTGCTAATATCACGTTTCTGTTCTCTGCATGTTGTATAAGCTTCAAGTTATGGACTTGCAACTTATATTGCTCTTTACATCTCCTGTACATCTGGCTCATTATTCTTATGACCTACCGAAATTAACATATAATGGATAATGTCTCTTAAACTTATTAATCCAGTTTGATTAAGAGACAGTGTTCGTAGTGGAGGAGTATATGAGGCAATTTATGGCTTTTGAGGGTGATTAAATGCTGAAGTGGAGCCAAAGCATTTGATAATCACAAGAGCTATTTATTGCTGGAATATTCCAGCCATATGAACATTTTTCCCATCAGCCAGTAAGAGAAGCACGTTTAACAAACAAAAGGACAGATATTTCTCGGTAAAAGAAGGTTTTAAATTCTGTATGTAACTGCAGTTAAGACATCCTGCCTGTGTCCCATGAAGGGCAGGTAAAGGGTATATAGAATTCAGAAGGAAGATGGTCCTCTCCCTAAAAGCAGGGCTAAGGACAAATGATTACATGATGGAGCCATCTGTGTAGAAACAGGGGGCTGAGATTGGGGTGTGAATGAACATGATTTAAGTCAGGATTTATGATTCATTTTCATACTGCTACTGTAAATGAGTAACAATTATCATCTTCCAAACTGGCCCGTTAACACATGTTGGAAGCAAGTCCAGAGTGGCTGCGATTCTCTGGTCTCATGGGAATAAGCCTGTTTAATTTATACCTCCAAAAATATAAATGAAGTAAGGAATGACGTCTTAGGATGAGGCCACTTCAGGATTAGAAAAGGGAGGTTCTGGTGGAAAACCCTTATAAGAGCTTGGAGAGGAAGCTGAAGTTGAGGGTTTGGGGGATTACTTTTCTGACTTTTTTTTTTTTAGTTAATGCCATGAATTACATGTAAAAGGCCAATGCAGGGATACTTCATATTTATTTAGACAGTGAATACCAAGAGACTCAAATCATTCACAGATCCCTACAGTAATCTACCATACACGTAACAGCCAAGTTTGTTTATTTTATTTTTTAACAAAGAAGGTGTCAGTACTTCTCATGTAAAACCCAGGTGATATCTTCTGTAGCTGAACTGCTAAACCCAAGAATGTTAGGCTGTAATCTGTGACTTCCAGACTGGGGAAACCAATTGGTGTATGCCCAGTGACATTTCTGATCATCATTCTCCTTCATCCTGTTCATCTAAACTAATATGCATCAGTCTAAAGCTGTATAAAATTCAACCCTCTTTTCATTTAGTGAAAATGAAGAAAGTAGGTGGAAGGCAGACAGGTTTGGAGAGTCTGTTCAAGTAGACTGCACAGAAAGCAGGTAACTGCTTCTGCAGGCAAGCTGGCCCTTCCTTAACTGTTAGAAAAGAAATATACTGTGTTTTTCCTTCTCACTGGTTGTTACGTAGAAAAAGAAGGCCTTATTTGCTCTGTAAGTTTTTTGTCTTCAGCATTCTGAAGTTTTCACTTCATATCCACTAGCAATGAGTCACAGAAATTAAAAGAAGGAAATGTGAATTGCTGAACATACTTAGTAGTCTTTTTTTAATAGCATACTGGCAAGGGCTGGAGATGGACTATTATTGCACAATAAAATACATGAATATTGTTATTTCCGGTTGCTGGATGTCTAATTTCAATGTCTAGATTCTTCTTTCTGAACAACTTCAGAAGGGAGAGAGGAACGATGCAGGAAGACCGAGGAACACAGTGGTGCAAAGGGACATTGATTTTTTCTCCCCTTGCTCACAGATGCTCTGTAACTCCTGTTCGTTGCACACATGGTCTCACACAGTGAAAGGGCAGAACTGAGGAATTGCCATGTTGAGTCACTCCGGAGGCTCTCCTAGAGCAGTCTGCCTCAGAGAGTAGACAACATCAGGGAAAAGTGCACAAAGTCAGTAAAAAAACATGGACTAATTCCTTCACATCCACACACGATGAGATCTTATGCTAATTTGCAAAAAACCCTGCTTTTTCTTTAACTCAGACACTAGACTTTGTTCCTACAAAAGACCATCCCTATATATAAATGCTTTATACAGTTCAATCATTACATTCTGTTCTTTACAAAGAAATGTCTAATCTCACTCTTGCTCTAGCCTCAAACTGAATACGGTCTCAGTGCATCTAAATTTCAAGCCCAAGCTGCGTTTCTTTGAATGCAGTTTCTTCTGCATCTACCACTGCCTTTTTTCTTTCTTTTTTTTTTTTTTTTTCAATGCAGGAAACCTCAACTGTCTTCTAAAATCTACCACAAACTTTCACTGTGTCTACAGGCAAAACACTTCATCTTTGCATGTCTTCTTTTTATTATCTATGAAAGAAGAATGTCAATGTTTGCTTCCCAAGAAGGTTATATTCGCCTGAGATGCTGGGATGGCAGCTACCAATGAATTCTAAGCAGTGATTATTTGTTAATAGTCTCAGGACAAGAATTTGGAAAATCAGCAAATACACCTATCAACTGTTTTCCACAGGACCATGTCAAGAGGCACCAATACCAGATTTTCAGTCTTGCCCAACTATCAGTGGTCAAGTTTGGCCTATCTCACATATGGTATTATTGCCAGAGATGTCTTTACACACTTCTGCTTTCCCCAGGCAGCCAGAAAGGATGTGATGACAAAATAAGAGCTACCACTGAGCTAGCAGGGTAGTTATCTCTGAAAGCATACTGGGCCATGGATTCAGAACAATCCCACAACACTATTTAGAAGTTGACTGGCTTCTTGTTAAGGACATAACATAACATAAAATCAGCTTGTTCATTCTTGGGATGGTAATGACATTTCACTGAAGTACAACTGAGATCCTTTCACATTTTCTGTGTGCCGTAAAAAAACCCATAACAATACTGTTGAGCCTTCTGAAATGAATACCTCTTGAAGCAATAAATGTGTAAAAGAAAAAAATGGTTCCTGGGCACCAGGGCTATGTGTTTAAGGAGTTGAACTTTCTTAATGCCTAAAACCTGGAAAAAAAGTCCAGAAAGGACACCCAATTAGAAGGATATTGACTCATCCTGACAAAGGGGGGAGGGAGGGTGACGGAGAAAGGGAGGAAGGAGGGAAGAAATCAAAGCTTACAACAAAAGACCTATTCATTTATAACAGCTTGGCTGTAGAGCCATTCCAGCATGTTTAAAAATACTTCATCCATTAGTTGGGAACTATTTTCTAAATCATAACTTGCTGCCGACATCTGACCACAACCAGCTAGCTCCCTGTTCACATTGAAGGTAGCAAGGTTCACATTGTCAAAAGCAGCTCTGCCACCTCTTCTGGATGTTGTAGGGGGGGTAAGGCAGAGTAAAGCAGAGGTGCCCTGAAAGAAACAAAAATCCCTGACCTTCAGCGTACAGAGAGGAGAAGTACAATGCTATTCAGTTCCTCCCAGACTAATTTAAGAAAAGAGGACAAAGAATACAACATTAACTAGAGTTCTCCTCACATGAAAAACAGGAAGAGCATTTTAGTTTAATCATATTATTAAAAATAAGATAATTTAATGCCTTGGTATATGAGCTCAGCAGTAGCCCTTTGCAATTTTATATGAGGCTTCTTTATATTAAGATGTCTACACACACTTGAATAAAATCATCAAACATATATCACCAATGTTCGTATGTATTAGCCAACAGATAAACATTTTTAATTACAAATACTATATACTTGTTGAACAGCAGGAGTTTCTTAATCAAATTATTCTCCCCTAGGAACACTTCCTCCTCAGTTATAAAGTGATATAGCTAGAACTATTAATATTTTATGCCAGGGATTGTGGATACAACTTCATATAAAAGCTTTTCTTTATCTGAAATGTGACTGTTGCTGTAAAGTTGGCATTTCTACCTTTTCCCAGTATTTTGTTGCATATGCTTTCAGAGCTTAGTTTGAGGAAAATGAATGTCTGGCTTAATGTGTGTTTATTTCTCTTGACACATACGTTGCATGCTTATGTTAGTTTGCATTGAGACTCTGGAGAAGATTCTGGGAGAATATTGTGCAGTTGATCTTCTCATCAAAGTATCGGCTTTTCTAAACGTGTCAGTCAGCTACAGCAAAAAGTACTCTATATTACAATATATGCTATCTGATTTACCTTCTTACAAGGATCATCTTTGTAACCTTTTCTCATGTGGATATTGTTAATAACACCAGTACTATGTAAATGCAAAAAGGCTACATCTGTATCTACAGCATCTGTTTAAAGTAAAAATGCGGTGAACAAATGCTTAAGTTCTTAAAACAAAGTATTCAATAATTTATATTTGGGGGTTAGATTTTAGATATAGAGCAAGGTTTGCAAGAATTCCTTGCTTTCTTTTCTTAGTTTAGTTGATTAGTTTCAACCTAGGATGGGGAAGCAGTGATGAAAAATGGCATTGTAGATAAATATTAATGTGTCCAGTTGCTCATGAACATGGTTGTATTGTGCAGAAGTCAATGAGTGTAAAATAGCTACCTTTTTAGCTTCCTGAGATATGATAGCTCTTAACCTAGGTTTTCAGGTACCTTGAAACATTTATGAATAATACAATACAGGTTCTAACATATATCTCCTTTTATGAGTACTGGCACATTGTAACACAGCTCTGCAGAAAGCCGAAGAAAAATGGCAAGGCAAGATCAAACATTTGTTTACATCTGACCTCCAACAAAACATAATTTTACTTTGGCTGACCTTTAAGTAGATATAACAATTATGTAACAAAGTAAACCACAAGCCAAATAAAGAGACCACATAATACAAAATATACAAATGGTTATGGTTTTATCACGAGAAGTGCTATCTATGTTTTATGTGCAATGCTGGACTTGTAAATGTTTCTAATTTAGTGGGGAAATGTAGCCAGATTTTAATAGCTCATTTCATTTTCTAGGCTACATCAAAGAGTGGGATGACCTCAACGCAATACCAGGAATGAAAAGAATTCCTGAATCCTGAGCCCAGCCGCAGGGTAATTTCAGAAGCCTTCCTGTCACCGCCTGGCTCCTGTCTTCTCACAGGTTGGGTGGTTGGGGTTTTTTTTATTTAACAGCAACATTTACCTACTGCATAGGAGCACTCTGAAGATTAATTCATTTTCATGCCATATGAAATATGTGCTGGGAAACAGATCTCAGTCACGGAAGTGCAAAGAGCAGTTACAGTGCTGCTAGCACATTGTCCAGGAAAAAGTGCCTGGTTGTCTCTGTTGGCGGTAAGCTCCTTGCTCTGTCACTCCTCACAGAGCACATCAGTGCAGAAAGGAAGGGGTCTCATGGACTCTGTGGCCCTCAGCTCAAGCTAGTGCAGACTGCTTCCATGTCCTGACAGCAGGTCAGGTGCCGAGACTTGCATAGACTTCTCTCTTGTTCACACGTGGGTTTCTCAGCCAAAAGTGCTTTTAGCTGAGGTTGGAGCTTAATATATGCAGAGTTGCTAATCAGACAAATTTGACCCTCAAGCAAAACACAAGATGATCAGCTTGGCTACATAGGTGTAGCCCATATATCATGCTCCACTTCATCACTGAATTCTAATTTGTGGGGCTAGTGGACTCCTCAAAACAAAGGAGGGCTTAGAAATCCCTGCCTCCTCGAATGTGAATAGTCTTAAAGATCTTAGCACAACAAAAGCTAACTATTAATAGGAATAACATATGTTTGCAATGAGCACCTCAAAATCAAAATGTCACTATAGTTTGTGTCTATGGTAGCAATGTCCTGTGCTCCATCCATAGCATGAAAATTGAGATACATTTGCATATCTAAAGAACTTAAATAAACTTGTCTACAAAGAAAACTATACCAAATAAAACATGAAGCAGATTTCTGCACTTGTTATTTCTGTTTATAGGGATATATAAGAAAAGGAATGTTTGTATAAAGAAATATATAAGTACAGTATGATCAGTACCTCACAGGGTGTTAAATTTTATTTAAGGCCGAATTCAAACACGGAAGTTGGATAAGGTGATAGCATTCAGTATTCACAGTTACAAAGTCATTTATTTATTATAGTATTTAGGTGCACTACCAAAAAGCAGTTCAGAATTTAGCAAGTCAGGGAGCATATTTAATATTTAGCCTACAGTTTGGAGGATCCCAGCCAGACCTGCAACACTGGCTCTCCAGGACTTATCCTTGTGTCTGTTACCTGCAGCATGTGTAGTCTCAATCAGCTGCTAATGCTTCTCTTGTAAGATTATAAAATAATTGCAAATAGCTCAGATTAGGAGGTGTGAATGTCACTTAAAGCTCATTCCTGTTTTGTATGCTATCCAGCATTCTCTGTAGGCAGCAGATGAGGGTCTACAGAAAAACAGGAACCTAGAAACAAACAATAATAACAAGGACTAATCAGAGTGTAATAATCTTTTGAGTTGCACTTGTGTTAAAAGGTAATCACTGATGTTTACACGGCACTGAATAAGTAGCATTTCATATGGACTTCATAGTAACAGAAAGAAAAAAAAAATAATTTTATTTCCTAAAGGGCATTAGGAACAAAATATGAAGAAAACATAGCTTTGAAGTTTTAGCACTGGCTTTCTGAGAGCTGCATTTTCTCAGTCATGGCATAAGATCCTGTGCAAGCTTAAGCAAATTTTCACCAGTTCTATAGTAACACTGTACTTCAACACATTTTTCAGTTACAATATTGCAGCAGATGAGTGTCCTCTAGGTCAACAGTATGGAGATGAGCATATCTGGACATACATGAAAACAGGTGCCTAGGTAAGTTACCTGGTGTAAAATCCTGTTAAAAAGAGTACAAACACCACTCTGATTAGATGGCAGGTGAGTGAATGGTTTCATGACAAAGAGTCTTGAGAGACACCACCAATGTAAGGAGTTGCCATCCCTGTGAACCCTTTTCCAGTGGCAGCTGGGACTAGCAGGGTTTGCCATACTTAGAATCGTACAATCATAGAATAGTTAGGGTTGGAAAGGACCTCAAGATCATCTAGTTCCAATCCCCCTGCCATGGGCACAGACACCTCACACTAAACCATCCCACACAAGGCTTCATCCAGCCTGGCCTTGAACACTGCCAGGGATGGAGCACTCACAGCCTCCCTGGGCAACCCATTCCAGTGCGTCACCACCCTAACAGTAAAGAATTTCCTCTTTATATCCAACCTAAACTTCCCCTGTTTAAGTTTTAACCCATTACCCCTTGTCCTGTCACTACAGTCCCTGACGAAGAGTCCCTCCGTAGCATTCTTATAGGCCCCCTTCAGGTACTGGAAGGCTGCTATTAGGTCCCCACGCAGCCTTCTCTTCTCCAGGCTGAACAGCCCCAACTTCCTCATCCTGTCTTCATACAGGAGGTGCTCCAGTCCCCTGATCATCCTCGTGGCCCTCCTCTGCACTTGTTCCAACAGTTCCATGTCCTTTTTATGCTGAGGACACCAGAACTGCACACAATACTGCAGGTGAGGTCTCATGAGAGCAGAGCAGAGGGGCAGGATCACCTCCTTTGAGCTGCTGGTCACGCTCCTTTTGATGCAGCCCAGGATACGGTTGGCTTTCTGGGCTGAGAGCGCACACTGACGGCTCATGTTCATTTTCTCATCGACCAGCACCCCCAAGTCCTTCTCTGCAGGGCCGCTCTGAATCTCTTCTCTGCCCAACCTGTAGCTGTGCCTGGGATTGCTCCGACCCAGGTGTAGGACCTTGCACTTGTCATGGTTGAACTTCATAAGGCTGCATCAGTTCACCTTACAAGCGTGTCAGGGTCCCTCTGGATGGCATCCCTTCCCTCCAGCATATCAACCGGACCACACAGCTTGGTGTCATCGGCAAACTACTTCTGAGAGCTGCTATTGCCACAGCCTCGACATGTAAGCTGAGAGGGCTTTCAACATAACATAGAGATGCAGTTAGACACCTAGATCTGTGGCTCTAACCATATAGTGCTCCCATGTCTCATCTTTCATGTTTTAAAAATACAGATATAATATGTTTACACAGTACTTCACCAGTGTGTGTAAGCATTCTTTTCAAATTTATATGAGGTACTTGAAGAAAGGGGGTTGCTGAGTAATAATTACTTTTTTATTTCTGTTTGAAGATGGCATTCTTCAAAGCAACATTAAGATTTCTTCACAAAATTGAGATGCGTAAAAAAATGAGAAATTAATAACAGAAAACTCAAAATTAATTCCAAATGTAGATAAACATAACTAATATAAAAAGGAAATAATATTTAAAACCTCTGCTTTATTTTATGTCTTTTTATATGCATATCCGCTAAACCAATGTACACATGTGTGGGCATAATGCATGTATCCTCGTCACTTGAAAGCTTTTTATCTGCTTGAAAAACAAAGCAAATCCGCAATATGACACTGAATGCATACATTTTGTATGGATTTATTTCTTTGTTTGATTAAGATTAAAAAAACCCCATGCTTTGGGGTCTAAAATGTAACAATTAAATATCTGAAAGGAAAGGAATAGCCAGTAAATTATTTATATATTTATCATATTCCATTGCATAATCTTTGCATTTATAAATATGGTAATCAAGAATTGTGGACTTTAAAATCAATGATACGGAAGCGTGTGAAAAGTAGTATAGTTTCATGATAATAGCCTTAGTGATATGAGATTCTTTATATACACAAATATGATCTTTAAAATGGCCTCTATCAGCTTAAAAAAATGGACAATATCATGAAACTTGTTAAAGCCAAGGTGAACTGTGGCACCATATCCAAATGCAGAAAAAGACAATCACATTTTTCGACATTTCTACAGCTGATGGCATTGAAATGTCAGCAAAGCTTAAAGCAAAAGTACACAATAAATTTGATATTACACCACATGTTTGATTAAGCCCAAGGGTGAAATTGTAACCTACAATTTTATTCTGAGTCAGTAGATTTCTGACACATTTTGATTTTTAACAAACGGAAACTCAGTCTTAAGGCTTCACAGAATTCAGCAGAACTGTCATTGTTTTATTCAGACTCTGCTGGAAATTGGTCTTTACAAGCCCAGTGGACACAAGTACATTAATAAATTTTATTATTGTATAAACTGTTCCCAAAGAATTGTTTCAAATATCAAGACTATGATTATAATGAAAATATGGAGTATTAACTAATGGCAAGGTATGGTGAAACAATAACAGTATTTTCTGATAAAAACTATTTTATTTTCAACTTCTGAATTTTAATACACTAAAAAGAGCTTTATACATGTACATGAAGTCGTTCACACTTAAAATACAAAAGTGTTGTGTATGAAAACAGCAAGCAATTTCTGCAATACTTGGTTATTTTTTAAGATCCATTTATACTCATTATAAAGTATAGGATAATTCCAGTAATAGTTAAAAAACCCAACTCTGCCTTATAACGAAGACACAAGGAAACTATCACTTATTGTGACAGGTCTTGGGGAAGAAATGCTTGTCTACAGATGAAAGAAATACAAATCGTGAAATCCGCTCTCATTTATGACCATGGAGCATGGTAATTAACTGAAACATATTCAAGCAGTTTTTAAGAAATAGCCTATTCAAAAGCCACACATTGTTTTTGTTGTTTCCTAATTTTTATCACGCTGCTGGATAGCTCAGAAGTGATGCTGTCAAAGCAGCAGTCAAGGACCGAAGTAATTGGAACTGCTGGGTGAAAAGACAAGCTCCATACAGGAATTTCCTGCTACTCCAGTGACTGTGACAGAAAAGCTCTGAAAATGCCGGTAGAGGTTTAGAATGATGAATAGCTGCTATGGTTAGTGAGAAATCTTGGAAGTTCAGTTTTGTTTTATTTGCTGAAATATTACCAAAGAAGGCTTAGAAGCCAGTGACTTGTAAAACGTGACTCCAGAATGACCTCTGACAGTTGGGGTTGCTGTGGATGTTATGCTTCTATTTATCTGTGAGTATTGTCAGGTCCTTTGTCTCATTTCTCAAAATAAAAGCGCAACCTTTGTCCCTCTGTTTGTCATTATTTATGCAGTACAAGGTCAATTCCTTATTTTGAGACCTCCTAATTTTCCTGACATTATTTGTTGGGGTTGTCTTTTCTACCATTCTTGATAATTACCCCTGTATTCCATTCTCCAGTCTTCAGAGATAAACTAACAAGGCTATGTTCATGTAATGGACTTCAAAGTGAACTGTTGCAATGTTGAACCTAATTACCCTGCTGGAATCTGTAACCCTGCTATAGGCACATGGGTTCTTGATGCTTTGAAGCTCCCGAAGAAAGGTTTGTGAGAATAATATCCACCAAAAGCAGGGAAATGACTGAAAGCAGGAAATGTGAATAAAGATATCTGCCAGCACTCCCAGGCAGGGAGCCACCTCTCTTCTGGCTGGACACTGACTGACTGTTCCCTTGCTGAGGTTCTCAGATGTATGCGGTCTTCACATTTTAGGTGCTTAACACAGGTTTATCCCCATGACTACATCAGAGAGCCAAAAGTAGTAAGTTAGTAAGTATAAGTAACACAGTAGACCCAACTAAAGCATCCACCTGAAGGAGACCCACACTCAGATCCCATGTCTGAGGATTTAAACTCTTCAGTCTCTCAGGTCTTTGGAGAACATTCCCCATGGGACCATAGTTAGAGCAACATGGAACAAAAGCAACCTGTTCGTAGGTCTCTTTCATGAAAGGAATGATATGGTAAGTACAATTCAGTGATTTCAACACTGTAAGAGGCAAGAGAATGGATTTGTGAAATCTTCAGTTATTTAACTTTTGGCCTGTTTGGCACCACCAGGACTGTGGTTGTAATATCCAGAAATATATGTCAAGTACTTTATAGACAGGGACTTGGACATGTACAACAGCAGCAGAGCAATGGCTTTGAACATCTACCTGAAAATATTAAGAACCTGCAAGTCACTTGAAGTGAATGGGCCTTGACATGATTTCACCCATGTGGGTGTAATGCAGAAGCAGGGCCTGAATACTTATCTGGAGAAAATCTTCCAGAAACATTAAAGATTAAGACTGGGGGGAAATATCCATTGGTACAGAAGAAGTGCCTGCTAGACACTCTTAGGTGTAAAAATAATACCCAGAGTAAATGCTAAACCAGTTTTATTTTGTATATGATTTTTCAAGATAGCTACAAAACATTGCATGGAGCAGACAAAATGAAAGCAATAATCTTCAAAGCCTAACACCACATCCTCTTCCTTCCTGGCATAAATACAAAAATGCAAGCTAAAAGATAACTTCTTACTGAATGAAACCACTTTCACAAAGACTGGATCTTAACTGCTTTCTTCTTGTCTGCTAAAGTCTCTTTTAAAAACAGAAACAAACTAATCTGAGGGGGTGGGGGAGAAGGGCTCCAATAAACCTAATACAGAAAGAAAGAAACATATAACATGGAAAACGCAAACTTATTGGTACAGTTGAACATTAAGTTCTTTCCTAACTTCTTTCTAGGAATTACTGTAGTTGAACACTTCCAAATGGAAAAGTACACTTCAAACTTATGAATAAAAATATATATGATCAATAAAGTTAATTGTCAAATACTTAGGCTCTTGCTTTCTATCTCAATTGTAAAATACCTAATCCCACAAAACCCCACATTTTTCACAAAACTGTAGTAAAATAAATTTGCAGGCTTCTAAAGCATTTTTCTTTTAGTTTCTCTTATTTCTCTTGTGCTATTCACATGGCATTCTTTTTCCTATACAACTTCTGTTTTTTAATCCTACATCTAAGTATTATACTGTATTCCTGTTTACATTATCACACGGAACTTTAAAAATACTGTCTCAAAAACTATCTACTCAATAAATAAAAACCAAAAAGGCTATGAAATCATTTACTTATTGTTACTACCCTGTTTTATTTTACCTAATCATAATGGGTGCTGTGCTATGCCACCTAAAAAAACACCCTCAGACTTTTACCCACCCTTAATGCCACAAGTGATTCAATCGAAATAAGAAAAAATAGTAACAAGGATCAATACAAACAGCACCCACCACCACTGAAAAAAAAAATGTTAACTACAAAAAAAACCCTTTCTATATTTAGGATGCCATAGATATTGAGAAGATGTGAATTGAGGAGTCAGCATAGCACTACTTCCAGGACCCTTTTGTTGAAGCAGAGCTCAGCTACTTATCAAAACAACAGATAAACAGATGAGAAAACATTTATATACAGGCCTGATGCTACTCTTCAAGTCACCAGCAATGTTCTGATAGTAACCTCCCAGTGTTAATGTTAGGGCCCATTTTGTCACTCCCACCAGTGTTCCCAAACTGACTGTTTTGTCCTAAGTGTTCTGAAATGATTCAGAGTGATCTCGTGCCAAGTAACTGATAACAGGAACATGGGTCTCACTTTGAGCCAGATTGATATTTTCATTTTTTCTATGTATATGTGTATATTATGAGCTGTCCCACTGTCTTTACCCTGTCTGACAGATTACCTAGGAACAGTGCCGTGGTCAGTGTAGTCTTTCTTTCTGCTCTCAGCCTGCTGGAGCTGCTTTTTGGAAAAAAGAGTCACAAAACATCCTGGTACTTTTATAAAGGTAAATACTCCTTGGCCAGTGGAAGAATAGTCAGTTTTCTATTACATTCGTATAATGTCTGTAAGTTATTAAAAATGCTCTAAGGCATGCAAGTCCCAGGAGAAGTGCCAATTGAAGGGAATATCATTTATATTGTGCCTATTTAAAATATGTTCAAAGAACATTAAAGTTGAATTGCCAGTGTTTCAGACATTCACATATTAGGGAATGCCAGATGAAAGGTTACCTACCCAAACTTCGTATATATCTGTGTGTCCTTGGCTCCTTGATCGTGATTTTTTTTCACTTCACAGAACATCGTCTGGACCTTATGTGGAGTCTTTAGACCACCAAAAAAAAAAAAAATCACTAGTCCTTAAACAAGTATAAACACTCCTTGCCAGTTGTAAGAGAAACTATGGAACAAGAGCGAAATAGAAGTCAATTCTCATCCATCTTCCAGGAAGAGGTTAGTTTGCTGTCTATAACCTCTCTTAACTAATAAAACCAAGCACATTGATTTGGCACATTCATTCTGAAGCGCATTATGCTTTCACTTAAGTCTTTAATATTAGACTATGTTCTTTAATATTATAATTTAATATTATAGCTTAATATTATAAATCAGTATTTTATTCTTTCTGCTAGATCTCAGATTGATTCTAGCTGTCTCAGCTCCATGCAGCTTTACCAAAGCAAACAGTTTATTTTATGGTTATCTCAACCGCATGGTTATCTCAGTCTTTGTGATTTTACCTAGAGCACAATGAAGTGTGACAGGAATGTCATTGGTGTAATTAACATATGAAATCTGTCTGTTTGAGACCAGATACTCAGATGTGCTTACTCCTGCCATTTCTTGTCTTCTTTGACCATCAGGACGTTGGACCATCCAGAAACCTTATCCTGGTTTTAAAAGAAAGCTAGAGCCCTCACTGTTCTTTAATTGCTTTTAATTTCTCCAAAGAATTTCCTGGTTTTATTCATTTTCTCAGAGAAGGGGAAATTCACATCCACCCTTTGTGAATGGTGGGGGGACATTGTGTATAGTCTGGTGGCCACAAATTTCAGCAGAGAATGTACATGCACTTTCCAAACAGAGGTTTGCTAAATAATTTTATTAGACTTTCCTACAAATCACCCTTGTTCTGAGAATTGACTCAAAGCCAAAAGGGGAATATTTAGGGAGACACAGCTGTCATTAATTTGGTCGGTTTAATTAACATATATCATCAAGTATCATTATCACTTAATAGCTTGATACTGTGGTCCCGTAATCAGCAATCTCAGGGTCCTGACAAGCCCATGATCATAGTTAAACCTATGTCGTTTCTAAAAGCAGGCAGTCTTAGCAGATGTCATAGATCTTTATGTGGCTGTATAGATCACACAGCTGGAAAATGAGAAAAGCCTTTAAAAATGTCCTACTGTACACTTTCTCCAGTTAAAGTGAAGGGAAATGAAATATTCATACGATATGAACCTTCCTAGGCTGGAAATAGGGTTTCTCTTGCCAAAGGAAGCAAGCACCTTCTATAGAATATTTTGCTTGCCAGAAATATGGAATAAGCATTACGTGACTTCTTAAAATCACCCTTTTATTTGATTTCTTACCAGACTGAAGTGAAATGTGAACTGTTGCTTTAAGGCCTCTCCCAGACTTAATAAGCTCCAGGTGTACTTGCAGCAGTTAATTGCTTCTGAAGGGAGCTAAGAGAATATTGTTCCAAGAGCCTGTTATTTCTGCAAAGATACTATGATCAGGGTTTGCTGCCTCAGTGAGTTCCTATGGTGAAAGGGAAACTCTTCTGAATTTTATGGAAATGGTCCCAAAGTGTGAAGCTGCGCTCATGATCCAGGTTTCCTTCTAATAGAGGGGGCTAAATTTGGTTTTTACATAAGGCTCCTCTCCAATTCTATTAACAATGAACTCTAGATGGCTCTTCTGACAACTGAACTGAACTGTCTTGGTGTAACTAACATTCTTTTGAGAAAAGTAAAACCTTGCCTGATAGTAATTCTGCAGCTCTATCATGTTATGATACAGTTTCTCTTTTTTTTCAACACAATTAAAAATGTATTTGTATTATATCTGGTAATTAATGAGATATACATGAGAAGAAATCTTCAAGATCAGGTCACTCCTTTCTACCTTCCACATTACCTCATCCTAGTAACTAGCAAAATATTACAGCCAAGATACCATAAATGCTTAGTTATGCTCTTTCAATTTTATGTGACTATCATATTTAAAGTGTGGAGGGGTTAATATAAACAAAGAAATTTGGCAAGTGCTTCTCTAAAAGGACAGATTTTCAGTAAATCATGCTGAATTACAAAACATACATATCACGTAGATTTGTAAAGAGCTACTTTGCGACTGAGACACTATGCTGCAGTTTCTAAGGTGCAGGCTTATTTCATCTCTTTCAATTTTCCATTGTGGCTGTGGATAAGTCATCACATTTTTCAGTCTAATCTTGTTCTTGGAAGAAACTTATCTATTGGGATTGAAATTTTCCAAAAATTCAGTCTGTATGGGAAATTTTAGAACAGATGTTTCAGGCTTGGCAAAATTACAAGTAAAGAAAACAGGCTCTTATTTTGGGAGATGTGAAGCAATTTTATTGATTGATGAGCTCTCTCTATGTGAGTGTAAACAAGTTGTACACAAATAACTTATAAAAAAACCCAAAACCAAACCTGACTTTGCCTAGTTTTTTACATCCCACACTTTATCCTTACACTACTGTCTTTATTTTTCTGCACTTGGTTCTTTACTTGTAATTTCAAGATCCCTAACACTTTCAGAAGACATGAAAATGTCATCTTCAAATCTGGTGTTACTCAAGTACTATAATATTTGTGTCATTTTCTTCTTATTTAAACTTCCTAAAGACCTTTTCCAGGCATGAGGTGAAAAATATCAGTGAGACACTACCTCCATACCTAGCTACATTTCAATTCAATTTCTTCACACTTCTTGTCATGCTAAACTTAAACATTTCTGTCCTAATAATATAGCTATGTTTCTGAGTTATTATATATATGGCCCTTCTACACCTTTCCTTTCCACAACTTTCAACGCTACTTGAATTTCCACCAAGTCAGAAATCTGTTCATAATTCCAGGAAGGTATACACAATCTCTTGTTTTTTCTGGCACTCTTTCTCGGGGGTTATTCATTGTTTGCAGGTGATTGGCGGCTTAGACATTATTTCTAAATCCAGGCTACTCTTGAGCATGATTAGAGTGTCATTAAATATTTTTTAATGTGCATAAAGTGCTGGCTATAAACTCCAACCATCTGGCATTGCTGTGTCCTGGTGGTTGGTAAGACAATAAAAGAATATATTCAACCCATTTTGCCCCTAGAACAACAGTAATAAACCAACAGAAATCCAGGCTTTTTTTGCCAGAGAAGGAGCATTTCAGTGCTGCTGAATTTTTAAATCATTATTAAATCATAGTAATTTTGTTATTAGAAATTATTATTATACAGTATGAATATGGCTGCAATTTGGAAGGCCTCAGTATCAAGATATCAGACACTCTGTAGTATCAGTAGTTTAAAGAGGCACACCCTACTCTCAAATGATATTATAGTTAAGAATCTGAAACACTTTGGATTTCCAGGAAATTCCTGAAAAGCCTCATTGTTTATTTAGTTTTACAACTAGTAAAGTGTGAATATGTTCAAGATGCACGCAGAATGTGCTTGACAAGGAGTGTGTAGATGGAGAGGACATGCAGGGACCTCACAGCAAAGCAGCCATGTCACTGTACAAGTCATACCTGAGTGAGTCACACTCAAGTCATACTTTAAGTCATACTAAACGTGAGGAGAAGGTCTACAACCCACTTAGCCCCTCTCCTCTCAATAAATTCACTTTAAATATATTAACTTGAGGGCCTCATCTAATTTAGACATCTTTTTATCTTCATTGTTTTGACCTCAAAAGAAAATCTCATCTAACACAGGTATAAGGAAGTCAATAAGTAATACTAAAAAAAAGAGCAAACAACAAACAAACAAACAGAAACAAACCCCACACATAAAAAAAAAAAAAAAAGAAACCCCAAAACCAACACGTGCACACACAAAAAAATCCTACCAGTTTTCTGTCATACATTAAAGTGCTGTTCTACGTCATACTTTGCCTTCCTCAGAACCTAAATAAGATCTGGTTTTCCTGTGTTTCCTGTAAACTGGTCTGTTAGAACGATTTCAAACCAAGGCAACTAGCCTGTTTGAAGAACTACTTTGGAGAACACCAAGTGCCAGATCCCCTGCTCATATGATAAACTTGTTTTAAACATCCTTCCAATTGCAGTTTTGGCACTGTATCCCACAGAGAGATAAAATCCTCACAAATAATTTGTTTCAGACTGTTTAAGGTTGCATAACCCAAAACTTTAAACTCTACCCAAAACCAAACAGTAACCAGAACCAATTAATCTCCTGCTTTACTTAAAATGTACCTCCCCATAGAGACTCTGAAACACTCCATAGCTGAGATGATGAAAGTTTGGATTTCCTTAACATCTGGAGCAAAACAAGACATGTTGCCATTTCAGGAACTCAGGAACATGGACAACCATCCTGGCACTTTTCATTTAATTGACAAGTATTGTGCCCTTTCTAGAGTCCTTGTACCCTCACATTCCGACAGTAGGTTGAAATCTTAGGATGAGGCAGCTCTGTCCTCGTCACAGGATTTCTTAGTATATCTAAAATTATGCCATCTCAAATTAGTCGTGAAGCCATGAATGTGCCACCCAGGAGAATATATTTTTTTTTTTAGATAGTCATCTTGTTCTACTAAGATATTTTAAGCCCTCCAGCAAATTATTCAAAAATCTCATTGCCTTTCCATCCTGCCTAGGCTGTATTTAAATGCAAGTAACTGAACTGAGGCAAAATGTGAGGTGTGCCCAGTGGAGTCAGGCTAGGACTTCTAGCAACAGCACTGACCAGATGTGTTACAGGAATTTTACAATATAATGTTTGAAACGTATGTTACTATTCAATCTGTTCTGTCAATGCTCAAATCCTTCTGAACAGTGTCTGCTCCTATCATGAATCTTTTTTCTACATGTCCTGTAGTGGCGAATGGCAAGAAAATGAGCACTGTCTGTGATGCTAATGCTATCACACACATAGTAAAGAACAGTCTGTTTGCCAGCTTGGATGGTGTAATAGACTTTGCATAGCACAAGAAGCAGGCTCAGAAAGTTTTACAGTGATGAAACTTGTAAAGTTGTCATTTTCATTCATGGCAGTGGCTAGTAACACTCTGGGATTCCCTATGGGTTTACCAGAGCATGTGACTAAGAATGGAAATCTCTGGGGTGAGGTGGTTCAAAGGCATTTCTTAGCATTTGCTAAGGGTTTGTTGTTTTTTTTTTTATCCATCCATAAAAGGGTGCATGAAATAAAAATAAAAGCTATTTAATGCACACAGAAATTGAAGAGCTATGCTTTCAAACACCTATTTTCTATGATAGAAACCGATCCAATATGAAAAGATTGATCCAGCACTAGTTTTTTTTTTTTTTTTTTTTTTTTTTACCAGTTTATTGACATAGACGGTACACTGAAAATACATAGCTTCCCATTCCAAATTTGGCTGTTGTCCACTTTACAGGTCTGCCTACTAAATGTCTATTCTAATAGCAGTTCTGCAGTTATCCAATTAGGTAGAGCTGGGAAACACACATCAGACATTCACATCCACATCTGTATGTGACAGACAGAACTTCTGATAGTCAGTGAAGCACACGGAAAGTGGCTGATTAAATTCTTCCATCTGAATTCGTAGGCTGAAAACCTGATCTCAAGTTTTTCCACTCTTTCTAAAATCTGACAGTTCAACATCCACCTCCCCAACTTCAACTGATTCTTAATGTGATTTAGAATGACATGAGGCTGCATTTTTACTTGATGAAATGTGCACTGTAACTTGCTCTAAATGTTAAAGTAGGACGATTAGTTAGATTTCTATATTAATAACCACTCAAGCTACGCAAAAAATCAGTAACTTCTACCTGTTTAGACTTAGGTAAAGTATGGACGGATATTTTCCTATAATAAAAGCATTATAATTAATATTTCTTTTAACAAAAGTTAAATTAATAAACATAATTAATACACATCAGCTTTCATATGTCTTGTTATGAGAATTTACACCCCTATCCTCTTATTGTTTTTGTTGAGGAAAACCAAGGAATCCTTTAAGAGGATTAATACATGCAATGTGCTTTTAAATGATAAAAACTCACAACATTTGAAACATTTTTGAGCAGAAAGCACTTAATAAAATCTATTAGAAGTAGTAACAAAATATTCAAAAAGTCAATTTGTAAAGCATTTACTTATATTTCCTATGTGCAAATCATTTTGTATGGACTACAAGGATCAGAGAATGAAGTGTCAGCAAATAACTTCTGAAACATAAGATACCCTTGTAGTTAAATATTTCATTTCTGCATGAGTGGTCATGAACATCTATGGATTTACCAGCCTTTTGTAGCCTATATAGCAGGATAATATGAGAATACCTTCTACAAGTGAAATTGAATTTTAAGATATTCAGATAAAGTGGGTCAGAATAGTATGGAATTATCAACAAACTTAAAACACTTCATGTCAATTTTTATTACATTCAGTAGAACAGAGCTCTCAAAAATGATATAATCTAACCTTTTCAATAATAAAAAAAAGAATACTCCTTCTTTAAAAATCTGATCTCACAAGTATTTTTCTTTAGGGAAATACAGCTCATCTCAGAAATATCCCTCTCTTCCTTTCACTGTCATTTATCATTGAATTCAACTGAATCTCTTTCACTGAGACTTTATAATTTCATCTTTAATACCCCCCACTAATCTCCCTCATGGTGGCCTTCAGCCAACAAATGTTCTTTACATTACAATACCCTCATTTATTCAATTCCCAAGAAACAGATCTGTGAAAGGGTTAACCATTTGATTGTCAAAAGCTTTGGGTTCTGCTGAGCTACTAAATTTCAGGAGCACTTATTACCCAGGTTAGGTTCAAGCCATTGCTGGGCTGGCACAGCGTTCGCCTAACAGGGATAGACCCCTGTTGGGAAAACTAGACAATTAAGATGATACTGTGCACACCTAGCATTTATTCAGCCTAAGCCATACTGGTATAAACTCAAAGGTAAACCATCTTTCCCTGATTACTCACTGGGAGTGCCAGTTCCACAATAAGGGCTTGTGACTAAATCTAAATTAGAGGAATGAAATTAGTTTACCAGATCACTCCTGCTGCCCCTCCATGCAATAGCAAGTTGACATTCTACTTTGTTTCAAAAAGAGGGTGGGGAGAAATCATTTCAAGCTTAAATGGATAATATGAAAAGACTTATTTTTCACAATTTATTTCATCAAAAGGAAATCACCTGCCAAACAAGCAGATGCAATATCACAAGGGCTGAAGTAACAACAGCAATGTATTTGTCTCCTGGTCAGTCTTCCCCCTTTCAGCATGTTTATCTGACAGCTGTTAAGTGACATTTACTCTCTCTATTAAGTGACCTGCATTTCATATAAATTATTGAGCATTCTTTGGTACAGGTATGTGAATATATGTTTCCTGTGCCCCAGAAGAATGTCCTTGCTTCCTCTCCCCTTAACCTTTCTCTCAATTCACATTTAGTTATTTCAAACAGCATTTAATTGCCTTAACAGGAAATATTGAGGAAGCTCTACCCCTTTTTGAGAAGCCTGGTGATTAGGATGTTCCCACATCAGATGTGGAGGATTTGGCTTCAGTTTAATGTTTCAAATTACACTAATTGCAGCATCTTTAGGAGGTCCTGACCTGTACATTGAGACACATGCAAAGTCAGTGCCTCTTTCCAAATATTTTCTGTTAAAAGTGTCCAACTTCTGCAAGGCCTGAGAACATTTCTGGGGTTTGAACTTATGTCTTGGTCTCAAGCTCGAGAATTTTGCTGGTATTTAGGCAGGTGGTAAGTATCTTGACTCAGAACATCAGCATGCCACCGTGCTCACTGGCTGAAACTTGTGTACTTGCACATCTAGCAGACAGCTAGCTGGGCTGAGGATCCACATAGTGCAAAATATTTCTGTCCAAAGTGGATTCGAGTAGGCAGGTTCCTCACTCTCACTACTTCTTTCATCCAAAGACAGGTCTTCATAATTGGCCACCCACAGCCAAATGAAAAAAATTGACGTTATTTATAATCTTCCCAAAGAAACAGTCTGAAAAATGTTCTTAACCCCCTTGCAAAGCCTCTTTCCTGAGTTTCTGATGATCTTTTCGCTTTGAAATAGGAAAAGAAAAATAAGCATCCTGTGATTTATTTACCAGCCTATATCACGGTGTTATGAAAACCTGAGTACACTGTACAATTTTACTGGAATGGAACAAATGATCCAATCACTTGGAAATACAAGGGATAAAGTTCAGGCATTATAACATCCTATTTTGTGAAAACAAGAGCATATACCACCCATTCATTCAGTGAAAATGAAGCAGAGAAAATGGAGGAAAAGGATAACATTTCCTGTCTTGTACCAAAAGAGACCGGGTGCATTTTGGTCATAAAGAAAACTGATACTTGTGATACCAAATGGCAGATAAAGGTTGTTTGATTGCATGGAAGAGGGGTGAACAGCTTTTCCAATCTTAAAAATAGTCTTATTAGAGACAAATGAAGGAGTTCTAATCATCGTTGAGACAACTCTTTTTGATTAAGTCAGACAGAAGAATCATTTAAAATACAGGAGACAATCAACCATGCTCAGATTTGAAGAGAGCATCTAACTGACACAGCACAAAAACAAAAGAAATGCATTCAAATTATTTTATTTATGAAATATCTCTTACTTATTAAATGCACATTCGTATGAAGCCACAGGGTAATAATAATTGATATTTAGGCCAAAATGGGTAGGAATTGATATCTTTATAATATAGCTGGTGAGTTAAATAAGATAGAGAGAAGGAAAATTATCTACTTAAGGTCATACAGAAAGCCAGTGAAAATGGTAGGAAGAAGCACCAGATGTCCTGTTTCTGAAATCTCTGTTATAACCATTAGATCAGTAATTCGCAGTCTGGCAGCCTTCTGGTCTTCTGGTGTGCTTCATGCCAGTATATATTAAAAAGCTAAAACCAAAGCTAACAGCAAAACATTACCTGCGTCATGTTACTTGCTTACTATTTGTCTATTAAATGGAGCCAATTAGAGGCCACTGATGAAACTGCCTAATTCTGCTTTAAATGTCTTATGTCCAGTCTGTAAGCCTGTCTTTTTTGACTTGTTAGAGAAAATGAAAAGGCTAAAACACTGCCAGGAATGATGCAGCAAAGGGAAGCAGCTGCTGCCATAGTAAGAGAGTGGCTGCAGTCAGTTGCATGGGCACCACCATGCTGAGGGATGTCAGCAGCCACCAGCTCCAACTTCAACACTGACCCCAGCAGCTGCCGTTCCTGGCCCAGCAGCAGAGGGTCATTGCTCTAACTCAGCCAACACTTGCCTACAGCAAGCAAGTTACTCACAGAGATTGTCAAATAAATAGGGACCAAATGTAAGTTAAATTGAAGCAAATATGACTGACCACTGCACACTTTAAATACTATTTCATGCTACCTTACAATTTTTAGCCTGATTCTTTGCATGTTTTGCAGTGCCACTGCATTAATATAGCTAAACATGCATTACAGAATTTTCCATAAAACCTTTTTATCCAAACTTGATTGTTGTAGTCACCACAGCAATATTAATCAAAATTCATTGCAAAAGGACATAGCTTAAAGAGATATAAAAGTGCTTCTCTATGAAGCTATTCCTTGAATGCTCTCAATATGTGAAGAACCACATCATGTCGTAGTAAGTTTGTTTTGTAGATTGCCATCTCTCCCAGAAATTAGGAGTAATGGACATTTTAATGTTCTTTCAGCTATTTAAAATTAATGTAAGTTATACATTTTGAGAGCAGGGTAGAGTAATAAGACATCTTAAGAAAATAACTACATGTTTGTCTTTCTGTTGACCATAAATATGAGGGGAAAAAAATAAATAAAATAGAGAAATCAATTTGTCAGTTATGGCTAATACAGAGGACTTTAAAATACCGACAACATGTTAACTTTCTATAGAGAAGTATTTGATATTTAAAATAATACAGGTTTGAAAAAAATACAAGTTATCCACAAACTTAATCTCTCAGAGTACATTTTTTTTCTTAACAGACTATGTGACCAGAAACATTCTGAAGGGAAAAAAACCCAACTTTAATAAAGCTACTGTATGTCTGGGTTTCCCTGGTTTTGGCAATTTTCCTATTATAAGTTTTGCTTGAGCAGGATTCAGGCTACTTCATTCAAGATTCTAAATGTCTGGTAACATCAGAAAGGCCGAGAGGCCTTGGGGAATTCCCCAAAAGACTACAATCCTGTGCCTAACTGTTCAAATATTGCCCCAAATTCTTCTCTGAAACTCAGATCTTCTAGGGTTCTTTTTATCATATGACATACTGTCTATTTGCTTTTGGGAGTTCACCCGCATTGTCTTGACAATAAGCCTTAAATCTGAACTGGAGACAGACTTGTTCAGCCCCTAAGTTAATTCATTTTAATACCTTTTCACTGACACTGCAGATATAGGTGGCAATCAGACAGAAAGAGGTAATAGGCTGTCCACAGGATGTGGACCCATATGAACTAACTAATAAATAAAATTATATTTGTTTGAGTCACCCAATTGTTCTTTATTTTAAAATAAACACAGCATAAACCATTCTTGGTTTCTGAATCATCCTTTCCCTTTGTCTAATTGATATTTGATATGGGATGAAAGACAGTAATAATGAAGAATCCTGAGAAAAAAATATATTTGCCTCTCATACTGGTTCTGCCCTCCAAATATTAATGAAATATTAAGAAGTAATTGAAGTTATCTAAATGAAAATGGATTTCCAGTTATCTGAGCTTGAGATTACCAGTAGATTTGTTTTCCTCATTTACATGGAAAATTATACTTTTACCTATATATACTATTACAGTTACTTGAGTAAAAGCAAAAGTGCCTTTTATACATTCCTGATGTTTTGATAAGTGTATGTTACAAATGAGGGCAACTCACTTTTCATACGTTTTATATTGTCTACATTTTTAGTCCATTCTGTTCTTAGGTATCAGGAACTATTTAAAAATGCATATAGCGCATTAATTATGACTGAAGGAATACCTGCGGATGGAGGATGAATGTTGTCAATGCTTCCAAAACCAATCGGTCATTACATTTAATATTAGTATACACATTTCACACTAGGGTGGGGAGGGGAAGATGGCAAATATGGGCTTTGCACTGGAATTCTACCTGTTTCACTTACAAAGTGAAGGTCAAGTCTGAAAAGGGCTGAAAATAGGCCAGAACTGAAGAACAAATGTCATGATGTGAAAGCCTGAGTTCCAGTGACCTATCTCTGTAGCTAATTTTAGCACTTTATATATATATATATGTACAGTCTTTCATACATTGAAAGATGTGTCCTGGTGATTTAATTTGAGGTACCTGAAATGCACAATAAAATAGTACATAAGACATAATTCAAAATAGGATCAGAGCAAGTGCTTCACAAGGAGTAAAACAATGCATCAAGTGCTGGAGCTAGATAAGGAATTATACTTGGCAAGTCAGACACAGAAAGGAACTGTTCACAAGATCTCCAAGGAACAGTCTGTCGCTGTCAGAAGCACTAAGTCTACATTTTTTTAGGTTAGATATCTTCAGCTTTCAAAGAAATAAGTGTTCCCATATCCTTTTCAAATGAGTCCCAGGTTGACCCAATTTGCTTGGAAATGTTTACACTTCCTTTCAGGGTAAATCATCTAAACTTACTTTTTACTGCATTGAAATGAAAACTAATTTATCATTTCCCTGTTTACAGCACTGGATTATTTACAGCCAAACATGTACCATGCACAGATATAGCAAAGATTTAACCAGCTCAAATCCCTTGCACTAATAGCAACAGGTAGAATAATCACTGTCTTAAGATTTTTTTACTTGCTTTCAATAAATGAAATCAGCTTTCTAAACTACCAGTAGGCATGGGCTTTGGCCCAGTTGTATGAAGGAGCTGAAGCAAGAGCAACATTCCCATATTTTGAAGAAATAAGAGCCAGCATAAATTGTGGCCCTCACTGACTCGAGTATGCAATCTGTGAGGAATAGCTTTGGTCATACCTTTGTGGTACCTACTGCAGGGTCCACTGGTTATTTGGTTAGTGCCTAAGGGCTAGTACCAATCACACTTCTTAGAGCATCTTTCCAGCCCCTTGCAGGACTCACTAGCAAGTCCAGGCTCAGTTAGACCTCCAGGACCACTGGATATTCAGGGCCTGTCTCCTAGCAAGAGGTAGCACTGCTAGTTTGTTTTAAATTGAGACATTGTCAATCATTGCCCCAGTTGTGTGGAAGTCATCACTGACTGATTGAATTGAATTACTGAGTTTTAAACAAAAAGCACCAACACAGCTTAGATCAAGTGTGTGGTCTATGGGATATTAATGCAGCATTATGTTTGTGTGGCACCCAACAAGATTTGTTGTTGTAGTAAATTTCTTTCAGTACTTAGACATCCAATGGGAAATAGCTTGGGATATCAATTTAAGTGTTGAGGGGAGCATAATAAAACTTTCAGGACCCGGCACCACCATTGCATTTCCCAACATATATACCATTCTGGTTCTGCCTGTACAAGTTAGCAAGAAGATCTCACTGCCCTCCCAAGCTTCAGAGGGAGCCAGGCTTGAAGTTCAGCAGGGCAAGAAGCCGTACTTCTGTCCCCGCTGGTTCCCATTCACTGACACTATGAGGTAGGATGGAGCTGGGGCCACAGCAGAGCCAGTGTACAGTGGGTCCAGGTATGCGATCAGCAGTGCTCTCACTGCCGCATGGCAGAATTGTTTTGCTGCTCCACCAGTCTGCCAAAGTGCTGCCTGCTCTGCTCATGCGCATAAGCTTCATGTGCTCTGGTCCTCTGAACTGTGCAGGAGAAGGGGAGGGTTAGGTATGAGGCACAGCACTGTGACACACCTTCAAATGGGAGATTTTTTGCCTCTCAGTGCAAGGCTGTCTTTGCGTTCAGAAAGAACCAGACACTCTTTCCCAACCAGACAGGCATGAAAATATGAATGTGTGTGTGTATGCGTAAACACAGATTAATAAGCTTTGACATTCAGAGTTCCTTAATTCAGGGGAGCCCTTGCTTGCAAGTATTTTGAGCCACAAAAGACAGCCCTGATAACTTTATTTGTTCACCAGTTAGTAATTACATATTTCAGTCACCCAAAGATGTTCAAACGCTGGAAACTGGAAAGAAGTATCAGACATTTTTATAAATACAGTGACTGATTCCATGATTTATTCATGAGGTTATAAGGTACTGTTGGGTTTAACAATCACTCCATAAATAGGGCAATAAAAGCACAGACCAACACCTTTCACTTACCCTAGTAAGTAACTTCATGGTCAGATTTATATGGTATACTGAGCAGAAAGCCATTTTCTATCAGATAATGAAAATATTTAGAAAACCTCTAGAGCAGTGAGGGCTATAGAACTCCTATACGCCGCTATTAAAAATGAAAATATTAGGAAATTTAGAAATTAAGAAAGTTTCCCAATAAATAGGGTGTTACACCAAATAAACCTCAAGCTGCTAAGAAAAGCCTTTTTGAATTAAATGAAAAAGAGAGTGGTTATTTTTTCATCTATTTTCCTCTATGGCATAAAAATAACAATATGTATAATATCCTTGTTGTCATAAATCTTGTGTTATAAACAAAGCAGCTATCATTTAGAGTACAGTGTATTTTACATAATTCAGAATCACAAAAAAACCCTAAATTTTAACAAATGTAATTGTGTAAAGCTCTTTGTGTAATAACTTTTTAGCATATCAACTCTCAGCTGTAAAAAAAGTTAAAAAAAAAAGTTAACGTTCCTTATTTAGTTATGAGTTAACTTTAAAGTTGGGCCTGTTCTAAACTGCTATTTTTACTCAATGTGATGGAGGATTATCTTTTCTCTGAGATGAGACCTTGATCTAAATCTTTCTCTCCCACATGGAAAAGGGAGCAGCATGCATGAGATTTGTGGTTCTAACTATGAAGAGTTTGTGTGGACTATGCTTGATCAGCAACTGAGGTATCTCCAGGAAAACCTGGGGAGGCGCAAGTGACAGCAACGGTTACTCTGGCTTATATAATCCCAAACTGCTTTAAATCATTTGCATTCGCTAATGATTCATTCTATAGAGAACCAGATTTCATGCTGTAAATTTCTGTACAACAGAAACTCCAGGCCTCAAAATACCCCCAAAATACCAGAAAAGTATATTAATGTGACCAAAATGTTCTTAAATCAACAAAAAAAACAAGCTTCTGAATTTCTTTACTGTACTCCAGTGTACTAAAAATATATTCTCAGAAAGTCTGCTAAACCTTTCTTAACAGATTCAGCTCAATGACTAAATGTAATATTCGTGTCACGCAATGGAAGCTGTCCAACATTATTAAAAACAAATATACTTTGTAATAATTTATTTTACCAGCTTGTTTTTCGTTCAGTATTTCTGTATATTTTTGAAATGTTATCATAAAGTTAAATTACTTGTAAAGAATGAATATATGGCATTAAAATAATTAGTAGATTCACCAGAAGGTACGTTAGTGACTGCAAATCTTGTTTAAGTGGTGTGGTTTGGTTAAGCTCAGCAGCAAGGCAGAGGGGGCTGTGATGACCACATGGTAAGCCTTCACAGGCCTCTCAGTATCTGGCTTCCTAAGGACAACTGGATTGGATTTTGAATACAGAAGGAAAATATTTAGCCCCACTTACTTACTTACTTGATTTGGGGGGAATGCAAGCAGTGATGCCGCCTGCATTTAAAGCAATGACAGTGGTGCACTAGCAATACCAGGTATTTCATACTGTGTATGTTTGGGGAGCAAGAAGGTTCCCCTGAGAACACCAGCTTGGCTAGGTCAAGGCAGGTAGATTTCTAGTTACAACTAGCCAAGGTGCTTTAATGAGTGTAAAATACTCTTAGTGATGGGATCCAGTGTGATCCCAAGGCTAAGGAAGAATCTTAATTAAAGAACAAAGTAGGGGTAAGTTGGTGGTTCTCAAACTACCACTAAGGGCTAGATTGTTCTTGGCCATCTTGGGCAGCAGGATCATACGAATAAACTCTGCAGTTTTATTTTTTCTTTTTAAAATCATAGAATCATAGAATCATAGAATAGATGTGGCACTTCAAGATCTGGGCCAGCTAAAATGGCTCATTCTCCCTTGTAAACAAACCAGCAGATAGGTTCATGTTTAGCTACCACCTTCCAAGTCTTTCTTCCAGCAATAATAAGAAAATTTGCATGTCTAATTCTCAGACAAACCATTAGCAGTGTGAATGGTTTTACAACAGTTAAAACTAAGGAGGTTACACATGATCAGCCTAAAACCACAAAGGCATCCTGTGTCTGAGCAGCATATAGAGCTGAGCTAAATAAAATGATTGTGGGTCCTTCTACTTGACTGCCTTCAGAAGCCAGTCAGCTTTGTGCCAGGATGGGAGAAAGTTACTGTTTACACTCTATGTTCAAACATTTTAATATACTTTTTATTGTAATGTCAAAAGTTGTTCAGTCAGATTTTAGGAGCCCATGTGAGGATTTTTCCACTATTATTGGCTGCATCCGCACTTCCTGTTTTTGTGGATGATCCATTTCAGGAAGTGCTGAGCCCACAAAAAAAATACACAAATTCATCAAAATAAACCAAACCCTACCAAACCTATGTTTTTCATGTAAAACTGAAGCACAGTCGCATGACTTTGTAGAAAAAGCTTGAATTTTGTGAAATTTCAAGAATTATTTTCTGCCTTTTTCAGCACCTCACCATTACCTTTGTTTGGTGGTGAACCTGTAGAGTTTAAAAAAGCAGATTAAAAGGGGAGAAAGATTAAGTTATTATGCATAATCAAAAAGAAACTCACTGCTATGCACCAGCTTTTCCCATCAGTCAAAAAAAGTGTAACTATAAATAGTTCATTTACATAAAATTAATTTGCACAAGGACTTTGCAAAGTAAAACATAGTTGCACTCTCTATAGCTGCAGTATACTTCACACAAAATAATCTATTCTTGCATTAGCTGCCTGATGCAATTTCCATGGGAATGTCAAGGCTGTGCTTTGTTGATGTAGTTGGGTTTTCTTCCTGAAAGATGTTTAGAAAGAGCCAAAGATTCCGTTCCTTGTCTGATCATATCTGTAATGTTACAACATCCTCAGGGTGCTCACCTCTCAGGAGTAAACTGTTTTGCTGGGGTTTTTTTCAAGTCAACTAACAAAAATCATCGTTATTTTGGCTACTTACTAACCTTTTAACTGTTGTCCTAACTATGTGCTCACCAGCATCTTTCTCATAAAGCTTCTATAAGAATCACAGAATAGCTGAAAAAATTATTTTTACAGTGCAGTAGAACTGTTAAGCTTTAGCCTCATTTTTGATTAATTTCATGCCTGACTCAGTCAGAGATTAGGCCCTGACACAGGTTATAATTAAATATTGAAATCATGAAGTGCAAGAATGTTTAATTTTTAAAATATGAGTTTTAATTTACCTCATACAGAGAATAGCTCTGGTCACCTGCAGAGATGCATTACACACTACATTGCCTAATGTAGGATGCCTGAATAAGGCTGAGCATACAGTTAAAGTAAACTAATGCAATTTACTGAACAGCAGTCAAATATTTATCCAGTTGATGAAGCAGACTTTATGTGAAACTCAGACAATAATTAAAGAGAAGCCTTGCTTAAAACATGCTTATTCCAGTTTTCACAAATATGTTATAACAAAGCAGCATCTTCCTTTTCTCAAATATTGATGTTCTCCTAACACATTATACAGTGAGCTTGTCCTTGGCATTCTCTTGACTATTTAATGAATACATTTCCTGGCATTTGCCTTATCTTTGTTATGTTGTTCTTTGGAGAGCTAAAACTATTAGTTAGCCCCTGACAGAAAAACATCAGAGCAAGCTAGTAAAAGGTCTTACAGTATCAGAGTTATTAACATGGTATTTGATTAAACCATAGAAAGATGGGGAACAGATACTACAGAATATGTCCCCTGCACTTAGACTTTCACAGCCTTGGATGTTTTTTTCATAGAACTTTCACATTTGTTTTTGTCATTTCATCTGAGCAATAGTGTGAATAGTCACAAGCTGAATTCTAATCCTACGATTATTCTGTAGCGCTGTATCACTATCATTCCAAATAGAATTGAATATGTGGGATATTCCATTTCTTCAGAACAAACATTTTTTCTTCAAGTTTCAGTTTTCATACTAAAATAAAAAAATCCTTGTATACCAACAACCTGAAATATGTGTTGAGGAGCTACATGTTTTACCTGATAAAGAACAAAAGGTAAACAGCATGCAGACATTTATAAAACTGTAAATGGTCTCAATTTTTAATTTATAACATCAAAGTTTGCGTACTGCATAATTTACAAGCATTATTAAATCTTCACATCTCAAAGCACTATTAGAATCAGGAAGCCAGAGTAGTTGTTTATCAGAAAGAACTAATACTGACCGCAGTAACAGAGGAAACAGAGTTTTGACCTGATCTATATTCCCATAATAGGTGGAAGTATATTTCCATAATAATCTACTGACAAATAGGTAGTGAAGAATGTATACTTATTAGATATTAACAGTCATTAGGAGATCCCCAAGTTTTTCAGCAATACAAAGCTGATGACATTTATGTCCCTCACCTTCAAAATATACCTTATTTCAAAACACACCCCGCAAGTGAGAGTTCATTTAATACAAAAACTACTATTATTTGCAACACAGCTGCATAATTCAACATAAAGTGACAGCATGAGTTTTCTCCCACACTGCAGTAACATTTTTGTTTTGACAGATTTTTTACTTTGACACTGTCGCATGTACAAACAGCCCTTGCATCAGGAAGGCTAATGTTGTGTTTTTAAGAGATCAGGATTACCTTACCTAGATCAGAAGGGCAATAAAAGCAAATGCTAACAACACCAAGTTAGCACATCAGAAGAGGTCTTGTGTAAGAGCCTAACTGGCATAAACTACCCTCACTACTTCAGCAAACCTGTGCCAGTACACATCAGCTGGGGTTCTGGCTCAATATTTAGAAGCTTCATCCAGCCACACTTCATTATCAGCTGCAGCCTCCAACCCAAACCAGCTGCATCTGCAAGCAGCTAGGAGGCTTCCGTGCAAACTCTATATCTGAACTATATCTATTCTTAAATATGCAATATTGCCTCCATCATTGCCATGTTTAAAGCCAATGTACCACAAACAGTTACAGATTTAAGTACAATGCTGCTGTTCTTACAGGCCCCAGGGGTCAGGAAAATTTAGAGGATTTCTGTGTTTGCAAACTCTGTAAAGTCAGAAAATGAATGCTTATTAACAATAGGACATCACAACTACCAGTTTGAACTGCAGAGGATTTGGCATTGTATTCAGCAATTCTGTTTGAAGTGTTCATGTCATTGCTCAAAGCATATAGAAAAAAGGGGAAATAATGAACTTTAGTAAACAAATATTGCAATTATCCACCAGTATTTATTGTAGGGTAAAGCAACAATCCCATCTAACTTGTTTCCTCTCACCTAATGGGAGAAGTTGCTGTCAGCCCATCTTTCTACCTGCTTTTTCATTGATGATTGAGGAACTGAGAAAATGAAGCTTTTTTAATTTGAAATAAGACATTTACAAACTCAGTGGTATTCACCAGCTGTATTACTGTTCACATGATTTCATGAAGAACCTCCTTGCTAACACAGGTACAACACACAGAAAGAGCTCAAGCATCAGAAGCTCAAGCAAAACTGGGAGTGCTGCCATACTGCATCAGATTTTATGGTGATTTTTACAGCCTGCTCCTGTGCTTGATTTAGAATCATAGAATCATAGAATAGTTAGGGTTGGAAAGGACCTCAAGATCATCTAGTTCCAACCCCCCTGCCATGGGCAGGGACACTTCACACTAAACCATCCCACACAAGGCTTCATCCAACCTGGCCTTGAACACCGCCAGGGATGGAGCACTCACAACCTCCCTGGGCAACCCATTCCAGTGTCTCACCACCCTAACAGGAAAGAATTTCCTCCTTATATCCAACCTAAACTTCCCCTGTTTAAGTTTTAACCCGTTACCCCTTGTCCTGTCACTACAGTCCCTGACGAAGAGTCCCTCCCCAGCATCCCTATAGGCCCCCTTCAGATACTGGAAGGCTGCTATGAGGTCTCCACGCAGCCTTCTCTTTTCCAGGCTGAACAGCCCCAACTTTCTCAGCCTGTCTTCACATGGGAGGAGCTCCAGTCCCCTGATCATCCTCGTGGCCCTCCTCTGGACTTGTTCCAGCAGTTCCATGTCCTTTTTATGTTGAGGACAGCAGAACTGCACACAATACTCCAGGTGAGGTCTCACAAGAGCAGAGTAGAGGGGCAGGATCACCTCCTTCGACCTGCTGGTCACGCTCCTTTTGATGCAGCCCAGGATACGGTTGGCTTTCTGGGCTGCGAGCACACACTGACGGCTCATGTTCATTTTCTCATCGACCAGCACCCCCAAGTCCTTCTCTGCAGGGCTGCTCTGAATCTCTTCTTTGCCCAATCTGTAGCTGTGCCTGGGATTGCTCTGACCCAGGTGTAGGACCTTGCACTTTTCGTGGTTGAACTTCATAAGGTTGGCATCAGCCCACCTCACAAGCGTGTCAAGGTCCCTCTGGATGGCATCCCTTCCCTCCAGCATATCAACCGGACCACACAGCTTGGTGTCATCGGCAAACTTGCTGAGGGCGCACTCAATCCCACTGTCCATGTCAGCGATAAAGATGTTAAACAAGACCGGTCCCAACACCAATCCCTGAGGGACACCACTCGTTACCGGTCTCCAGCCAGACATCAAGCTATTGACCACAACTCTTTGTGTGCGGCCATCCAGCCAGTTCTTTATCCACCGAGTGGTCCATCCATCAAATTGATGTCTCTCCAATTTAGAGAGAAGGATGTTGTGTGGGACAGTGTCAAACGCTTTGCACAAGTCCAGGTAGATGACATCAACTGCTTTACCCTTATCCATCAATTCTGTAGCCCCATCATAGAAGGCCACCAAATTGGTCAGGCAGGATTTCCCCTTAGTGAAGCCATGCTGGCTGTCACCAAGCACCTTGTTGTTTTTCATGCGCCTTAGCATGCTGTCCAGGAGAATGTGCTCAAAGATTTTACCAGGCACAGAGTACAGGATCTTCAGATTTGTTACACTATGATTTAAGGTTGAAGTCTTGGATTTCCAGGGGTAATTGGGCAATTACCCAATTAAGCATTAAAAGTATTGATTAAACTGTAAAATATAGAGGTAAATTTAAAACTATTTTGGCTACAGTATTTTATAAACAAAGTGTTATAAATGAACACTTTTAAATGCTTTTTGGTATGATTTGGTTTATGTTCTTCTCCTCAAAAGGTTTCAGCACTAGTAAAAAGATTTGAGTAAATATTGTAAAGGACCAAACAGACAAAACCCTGACCATTTAGCTAGAACTAAACCAGGGTCAGATTATGGGGTATCTGCCATTTTTTGAGGACAACATTGGTTTGTCAGCAAACATTCTTGAATGTCTAAGAACTCTTGGTCCTGTTCACAGCCAGCTCTGTGGGGATTCACATTACATGACTGATTTTATTTATTTTTTTTCTGTTCAGCTATTTCCTTTTAAAGATCCTGCTTTAACACAGTAAAACTTTTTAAAGGACATAGGAATTTTATGGCCCCTTTGTGCCCCAGAGTCATTGAGATCAGCCCAGTCCCTACCTCCGTCCATAAATACACAGACAACCCCAGTAAGTCACATTGTAGCTGATCAATCCACAAAACTTCCACTCTACATTTCTTGGTATTACAACCACTGAGTATTTCCCACAACCACATAAAAATTCACATCACTGCTCCCAAAATTACTGACACTGCAAAAGATGTAATTAATTCCAGCAGAAAATATGCATCACATGCAAATGCCTTAGGTGAAAATGCCCAAAGATTCTTGTCTCTAAAGCCCATGTTTTCACACCATTACACCTCCTTTGTGTATACATACCACTGACCTGTTCTCCTTCTGTTTATACCTATTTACTCCACAGATCTGAATGAGTCTAATTTGTGTAAGAGCACCTCATGTTTTCCTGGTTTTTACATCATTTTAGCTGTAATCCTTGCACTTTGTTTATCATAGATCAAAGATTGTATGTCAGGGAAGCTGTCACAGGATTGAGTCAGTGTTGTCAAAAATAAAAAAAAAATAATGCTAGAAGGGCTTAGTATTGTGGCCCTTAATTACACAACTAATTGTACTTAATAGATCTACTCCTAGGGGCTGTGGGAGTGAGTCTGAGCGCATTATGTATTGTCCCTAGAAACCTGCACTTGCTTGGCATGCACCCACTAAAAGCAAGGCTGATTCACATGCCAGAACAGATGCCAGTAATACAGAGGGCCGTGAGTTTAGTCTGCCAGAAAGGATTCATTTTCATATTTAACCATTCACTGCAGCAAGATACATGGGTACACACTGGCTTGTGACTGTTACAGCCCCATGCTATTTTACAGTGCATAGAATCTGTAATGGAAGAAATCATTCCACAATAAAAATTATTTAAGATGGCCTTACTTAGCCTGTATGCATCACAGGGCATCAAATTATTTTACATGGTGCATAATGACCAGCTATTGATGTTCTCTGCTCAGGCTTACCAAGGGAATGGAAAACTTCACCTATGCAAAAGGAAGGTTCATTGTGCCATACTGTACAGTGTCTTGCATTGATGGCTACTACTGAAGATTAAATAACAGCTAACGGCAACTTAGACTAATTCCAATATTCCTACAAGTATTTCTCTTGTACCTCTAGGCATGCTTACACACATATATATGTGTGTGTAAATGTACATATAGTACAAAATATGTACTGTTCGTGTAAGTACCACTGTCGGGATCACATTAACAAAGGATGGATGTTTGTTTTACCTGTACTGTCACTTCCGTATTAGAATCATTTTGATTATTGCAATGGACCACCATCTCACTATTCCAATGAACAACATTTTTTAATAAATAAATAAATGAAGATTAAGAAGACTTCATATTTCATTCAAAGGCTTATTTTTTATTATTATTTTAATCAGAAATGTGGCTCCTAAAAGAAGTCCTACATACAGAATCTTATTTGGAGTTTAACTTCTTGATGCTTTGGAAATAAATATCCCCTGCCCCAAGCCATTCTTAATGCTCCTAGGTCAATTAGCTAGATTGTTTTTTCCCCAGCTTATATACATATATATGTGTGTGTGTGTGTGTGTGTAGACAGAGAAAACTTCTTTCATTTGAAATGTAAAAATAATGCCAAGTTCTTGTTTGAAGTTGTGAGATGACAATTGCTCATAGAACTATAACCTTATTTATGCAAATCGCTAGAGTTCATGGTAAGTCTGACATTTACAGAATTAATGAACTAAATGATTAAGTGACCTGGTAAGTGAATTGGTAAACCAGAACTATTAATCTTTTAATGAATTCTTTACTATCACTTAAATAATATTTTTTTTGCATAATTTTAAAGGATTATAGTAAAGAAACATTAGAATAGAAAATCCATTTTGTAAAGGAACGTTGCTTTTATAAATCTGTCATTATGTCTCTTTTTATTGAATTCATTTCTGTTCAAGGTTTAGAGAAGTGGCAATTCGTGCACTGGTGGCTAACAGTCCCCAGCATTTCAGTGGTGAGATTTTTTTCTTGCTAAGACAAAAAGTCTAGGATCATTTACTGCTTCAGACAAACCACTGCCTAAAGTGAGTAATTAGCATACAACTGTAATTTAAGAAATCCCCTATTTGATGGTGTGCATCATGCATGTTTCAGATTTTCAAAGCGCTAGTAAGTTAACTAGGCACAGTAAATGATGCTTCTGAATCAGTTTCTATTAGAGATAAATTTTTCTCCTACATGTTGCTGGCTTTCACCTTTCTGATACCTTTGAACCACTTCTCTTACTTTTTCATGTTAAGAGTATCCTGGATTTGAGTACTCTTTTAAACTCCAATATACCAGTATTGTTCATATCCCATCCTGAGTGGTACGTAAATTTTTCTTTCTCCACCTTCTTCTCTATTAACGTCCACAATGTAATTAGACATATTGAAATGGAAATAGTAGACATATTAGACCATATGCTTCTGTATTTGTCATTTCTCCTGTTCAGGAAACCATTGATGTATGGATTTGAAGTATACATTCTTTTCTACTATATCTAGATGTCTATACGTACCAGGGATAACATACAGTACATGTGCATTTTTTCTTTTTTTTTTTTTTTTTTTGCTACATAATCTGATTTGGAATGACTGCCAAAAATGTCAATGACTTACAAAAAAGACTCCAACATTTCCCCTCTTTATATTGCAGCCACTGAAAGCAGCCAGGTAAAAGCAACAGCATGGATCCAAAATTAAAACAACATTTCCAGTCATTTTTATGAAATTAATGCTTACACTTAATTTTCTATTTATCTCCTTTGAAAGATGCCACACGGTGTCAGTTGTCTCAAGGTTACAAAACATTTCAGACTTATATTGAAATGTCATAGGGTGATACAAGTAATAATGAAAATAATGAAATTAGCATCTGACTGGGATCTTTCTTTTGAAAAATTATCTCTATGATGTACAAAAAAAGCAGAAGAGCTACCTGCTGTGAAGACAAAAATAGCACTTGTTGGCTCAAGAAAGAAAGAATGGGGTTCTACACAATTTCATTGGCACGTGCCAGATACCCAAGCCTCTTTCACTGCAATCCAGCAAGTGAATTGGGTGAACACGATGCCCCTGTGAGCTTTCTGAGCAGCACAAAACCATCTGGGATATCTGTAACATAATGCAAAGCCTTAAGTTTTGATCTTATGAGTGTTTCTTATGATTTTTCTTTTGTGAGTATAAAGGAATGCATCGAAGATTGCCCATGGCTGATGTTTATCCAAGCTTACTTTTTATAAATAGATCCACTTAAATGGCAGTAAATAAAAAGGGCGAAGCTACCTGACTATACTACTGCTCCCAGTGTGCTTGGGGAGAAAAATCCTAAAAATGAAATGACACAACCAGCAGAGCCTTGCTATTCAACTTACTTCCAGAAATTCAGCCTAGTTCCAGAAAACTGGTGAAACTTCATCATCAGAATATCTAATTCTGCTGATCTATGCTGCACCCACACAGTGGAGCTTTCGCAGTCCATTATGCAGGCACAGCAATTGCAGCAGGCAGTAACACCCACAAAAAATTCCTGAAATCACAGAGTACTATTCTGTCCCTCAGAACACTCTATCAATAGATAAAAAAGCTGCAAGAAAGCAAGAAGCAAAACACAGGCAGTATGCTGCTACTCTGCAAGTTCAGACACTAATTGTAGTTGGTCAAAAATTTTCTACAAGACAAACAAACATTTTTTAAAAAATTACATAAATTAAAGTTTTTAATATATTTCATTATGAAGAAGGATGGGAAGGACGCAGACAGAATCAGTAGGGCAAGAGAGAGTAAGTTCACGAGTGTTTGGTATACATGTGTGCACATTTGTGTTTCATCAACTCCTCTGAACCAGCATCCATGCAGAAACTTACCTTGTGTTAAACATCAAACAAACAATTTAACTTTTCAAGTCAAATGTCATGTCCAGAATAAAATATCTATCATATAGAAAGGATTTTCTAGTCTGCAGATGATAATGTAATATAAAGATACCCAAGGGCTTGAGGACTCAAGCTAGAGGAAATTGGAAACTAAATGGAAGGACCTAAGGAGTTGTGTGAACAGTGGAACTAAGACAGACTGCTTTCCAAAGACATTGTGTCAGTTGACAATTTTACTTAATTATATTAAGGGTGCAGTGTACACCAAGGCTAGCTATCAAATTATCCAACAGTAAAACGGCTTAATCATAGCAAAAATGTATGTCAAGGTATGATCTCCAATGAAAAATAAAAACTACACAGGACAGAGAAACGTAACACAGTGCAAACTTCAGTTTTATAGAAGTCCTTTTCAGAATTTTTTTTCTCTTTCCCACAACTTTTTGTTTAACATTGCAACTCTTTCTGCCATAGAAGAATTGCCAGCATCTGCCTTAAGTATTTTGATGAGTATGGGAGACATTTGAAGACAGGCATTGAAATAGTTCAGTAGGTATTAAAGATCCTGGATTTCCCATACATGTAGCATGAACATGTCAGATATGAACAGGGTCTTGAAGCTAGCATATGCTAGAACAGTGAAATCAAGACTTGGCAGAGAGATTATCCTTGGAGGTTAAATGCATAGGTATATATCAAAAGGCCAATTTACAAAATGGAATTTAATCTTGACCCTGAAACTGAGGTAAAAAGTCACTAAAAATTTGTTTACCTCCTATATAAGGTAAAGATAAAGTTAATTTTCAGAGTGCAAAGAAATGGGGGAGAGAAGGGGGAAGGAAGTTAGTGGAAAATCTGAGTTAGCAATTTGAAAAATGTTCGAGGTGCCATGTAACAGGTTTTATCTACGTGATCCAGTTAAATGCTGGTAATTACACTTTATTTCACCAGCAACCTCTACAAGAGGTTCCCAGCCATAGCAATAACAACAGCCTTCGGCTTATGTGGAATATACCGTATTAGGCCATAATGGGTAAATGTGTAATGGAAAAAGAAGCATATGCAAGGAAAAAGAAATAGCAGAAAAATCAAAGCAAACACAATTTGTTAGAAAGACATTGAAATAAGCTTTTTGAGCTCATTGTTTTAAGATTACAGATAAAGTAAATCCAAAATGGTATCAGTTTAATGTGCACTGGCAGAACCCAATTGTCAGCTCTTGGATTGGCCACTGACAGCGTATAGGAGAATTCCCCAGGCTGCTGGTGCCTTCACAAAGAAGCTCTTCAGACCAGCAGCATGGGAATACTCCCTTTGAACAGCTGAGTGATATGCAAAAGATATAAAACTGGATATAAATGCTAATAATTAAAAACTAAATGAACGATACCCAGTGCAGAATATTTAAGAAGGCTGAGAAGGCTTTGGCATTCAGAGGCAGTGCAGCCAGCTGCAATAATCATCTTTAAGACTGCGAGAAAGGAGGAAGACATTCTTAGCTTTATGGAAACAAAACAAGTACCCCCATGGATGAAAGTGTGTTTTTACAGTAGAAGCTTCTGTAGAAAAGCTTCTGTACTAAACTGAAATGGTTATACAGTTGAATTTCACTGCTCCGAATGAGCAAAGCAGCATTACATTTATTGGTCTGAGGACACCCTGGCAGAAACTTATGGCCTTTTATCCAAGTCTACCTAGAGCAATAAAGTGAAACACCATGGTTGTGTTTGTTAATTTATGGGCAACAGAGTACTAAGAAATAAACATTTTTAGCACTGTACTATTATAAAATGGAAACCATTCAATCTCCTCTGGAACCACCTAAGTAAGGTTTTGCTTTCAGTTGACGGTGCATACTCCTCAGCTGAAAACGTTTGCGTAAATTATTTTGAAATAACAAAATACAAATTAAACAGCTGAAATAATTTATTTTGAAAACTGTGAACTAAGCATGTTTTGTATGAGCTCTGAGATAAGTTTGATTTATGAGTTTGCTGTGCAGACATGTCAGGGATATCTACCCTGCAGCTTTTTGGCTGATGCTCTTCATCCCACTTGCTCTTCCAGCACATGTCAGTACCAAAAGCTTCTGCAGGCCGTCCAGTCCATTCCCAGACACCACACAGAATTACTCACTGCTGCAAACAGTCCTGGAATTAATTGTGACAGAAACAGAATCAAAATACCACTATGATAGAAATAGAAAAGAAAGTTAAGCTTTGAGCTGGGAAATCTAATTGTATGTGATGTATGTAGATTTTGAGCTGTTCTTTCTCTAGAAAGGAAACAGGCAAGGCCACCAGAAAACCCCAAATTTGCCCAGAGGCCCTGGATTTTAGTGATATTTAAAATATGAATTGAGGTCCAAACTCACAGATGTAATACAAACCTGCTGGTCTGATAGAGAGATAACACACACAGCATCCTGCCTCTATAGACAATGTAGCGAAATAAAAAAAACCACAGACCAATTTTATCTCCAAAATTTGCAAAGAACTGTGTGTTTGGGTGTTGATTTTATCCTTGACAATAAACAATCTTGTCATATAAGCAGCAAAAAGAAACACAACTGTGTCGTGTTCTTCAATTATCTAGGGATTGCTTGACTAGAAAATCACTAAGAAAATCACACCATAGCTGATCGATGGCTGCAGCCCAAATGTCACAGCATGAATAACTTCTCATTGAAAGCTCTGGACTTTAAGCTGCACCTGAAACATAACACAGTGGTAGAAACTCCCTGGTCTACAGAACCCTTCCGCCAGTGGAGGACAGCAGATTTGGGTGCTCAGACTCTAAAGTGGGGAGGATGGGAACCCGAGATGAAAAGTCATCTCTCAGCCCCTCTTTCCAAACCTTAACTTTCAACTTTATATTTTGCTTTCTGACCTTAATACCACTGTGAAGAGAGAGAATGTGTGCCATGTCCTGGTCTTCAGCCCAAGCTACTGTGATGAGGACAGAGCACCAGTGTCTACAACATATGTAAATATTTCTGCTTTGTGGTATTTCCTGACCGCTGTTACTGCAGCCTCTTGCTGATGATGTGCAGCCCTCCCTCACGAAGTTACATGGAAAGTAAAAAATAAATGTAGTGGGAATGTTCTCATTTGGGGGACCCAAGATGAGATTTTTAGTAAGAGAGGGCCAGGAATAAGAAAATTCCAGGGAGCAGCAGCAGCGCTGGGAAGCAGATGTTGTGCAGTGCTTGCCATACCACAGAGTGAGCATACACAAGGAAAAAAACTGAACCCTTGTATCTTGCCATTGATCTCAGAAACATGAAACTTTATCTTTCCTTAAAAAAAAAAAAAAAAAAAAAAATCACTGAATTTTTAGGAAGCCAATCCAAAGAAAATTAAGAAAAGAACCCAAACCAACCTCCAGCATTCTTCACTCTTAAATTGATAAAATGCATGGTAACTCACTGCCATGAAAAATACATGTTGCCAGATCAGCAGACCCCAGATGGCATCCTACCAACAGGATAGTTTGTAAGCTTTCTTTTCTTTTCCAGCAGTAGAGGATACACATGAACATTTGTATATCTCCTGAAGTATAAGAGGGCCAGAGCTTTCCTCAGCTTGCATGATGCCTTCCAGCTCCAGTGAGACCCGCAATGTCAGCCAGCCTGGGACGCCCAGCAAAGTTCCTGCATGACACATGCAGCTGACCCCAAGGAAAGGAAGGGATATGTGTGGGGACCCTTCAAAGCTGAAAGGGTTGAAGGGCAGCCTGTCTGCAGGTGGTAATCCTTCATGCTCAAGAAAGCAAAGGAGAGGAAAAGCACATCTGAGTACATGACAGCCTGCACTGAGCATGGCAGTGCTAGGTTTTTCCTGTTTAATCATTTTGAAACCTCATACAGATCCATGTATAAACTAGTTTTCCACAAAACTAATAAAGCACCTTCTAGAGGTATTTGAAAAATGCTTTCAAGCCATTTTCTTTCTGCAGGCAAGATTTCCTCTTGTGAGCAGACCAGATCATGCAGGACAAACGCTGTGCCATCAGTTCTGCCTTCGCTAGCTTCTTGGAAGTGTGTGCCTTCAGCAGGCACCGTCCAAAGCAGGGCACACCTACTTCAGGTTAGCCAGATTGCAGCTTTCCATTCTGCAGCCACAGCCCTTACAGCCAGTCAGGTTTTTTGGGGTAGAGGACTAGAAGGAAATAATAGAAGATGTTTTGTGTTCTTCTGTGGGATTTTCCAGGGGTTTAGGTTGCTTAGAGACAACTTCAGCCCTTACTGCAATCCACAACAGTATTTGCTAGACTTCAAGGCTCTGACAACTGAGCAGGAACTGCACTTGGACCATAGGGAGGGCAGAGGTGTGTGTGCCCGGCTTGCTGTTGTGGATGTGGCACCTAGCAGGGCATCTTTCATCTGTCCATAAGCTATTGATAACACATGAAAACACAGATTCAGGAAAAAGGCATTGGCATTAACTATAAATGCACAAGACACAATTCCCCTAGTCAAGAAAGAGGAAGATGTTCTGAACTGCACACTCAGTATTGAAGACTTCATTGGTCAGCTAAGGAGCCATTTCACCAAACGGAGGAGAGCAGCATAGTAAGACACCTCCCATTGCCTGACCATCCAGCGCAACCCAAAAATACTTCCTTGCTGATTGTAGAAGTTTATAGTTCCTGCACACTACTAGGGGGGTGCAAAGGGAATCTGGTGGAGTCTCTGCCTTATTTTAGTTTGCTGTGGCTCTAACATGGTTTCACTTTCAACAACGCAGCCTTTTCCATGCTCATTTAAAACTGTCTTAGGTGTCAGAAAGCAATAAGCAATATTTTTACACAAGAAAAAAGATAAAAATAATCATTCATGTTCTAAAAATGATTGAAAATGATTGAAAGGAAAGCCAGATCCATATTTTCACCATTTCAAGAGTTTGGGGTTCAGAAAAATTCCTCCTAGTTGGCATTGTGAATAATTAACGTACTTTCATAAATGAAAATCTGTAGTCATTTTTACATCATGAAACGTAGACCTGACTACAGAAACCTTACCCGGTACATATAATGATTATAGGAAATTCCATCTATCTCAGCTGGTATTTTCTTATTTATTTCCCAGATCTCCAGAGAATTTTCTGAACTGTCTTGGAGGACTGGAAAAGGTCTCTGAAGAATTTCCAGTGCTCTAGAAGGCCCAAGGCAGCATTTCCAGTGCCAGAGGTGAATGAAGGGCTGTAAGCTTGCCTGTGATGACTAATGGCACTGTTGTGAGATGAAAAAACAGTGTACAAGACAAGGTTCAGATGAAACGGGTTCTGACTTATCTGGCAGGTCTAAATAATTTAAAAGCACAAAGCATATCTAGCCTGCTAGAATGAGTAAAGCACATCCTGCTGTGAATGAGGAGACCTACGTTTTATCAGTTTAACATTTTGGACTACAAGGAAAGAGATTGTGGGGTTCAGAGAAGTGCAAAGATAATAATACTTGCTCATAGCAGCAAGAAATAACAACGGTTCTGAAGAACACAAAAGATGTGGCACATCAATGATTATTTCTATCACAGTGGTCTCCTGAAACCCTGACCAAGGCTCAATTCTTACTCACCCAAATGGCAGCTCCCCTGATGGTTTCCTTTAAACAAATGCATTGTGAGATAGACGAAAGCATATTCACTGTCCTGTGACATACAGGCTGGCATGAGAGATGCTGGGGTCTGGGACAAGTATTAGGCTACAAATGTAAGATCATTCTGTTTAGTCTCCTATCTTAGTATTTTTCTTTCCCAAAACCTTCAGAGCATATAAATTCTGGCACTCCTTATGTATGAAGAGGATATTTTTAAGCCTCTTTTCTCCCATGACAGTACCTTACAGCTCCTTTAGTCTCTCCCAAGCAAGAACAGCCATGTGCTCCCCATCTAAACCTCCTTCTTTGCCTCGAGCCTGCCTGTCAACCACCAAGCTCCCTGCTCCATGGCTAACTCCTCTGGACAGCTCAGAAATGGGTAGCACTGTCTTTGAAGCTTTCCAGGCTGACACAATCCTACTAGTTCATTCATCATAGAAACTGGGAATACTGATCATAATGCACACTCTACAAGTCATCAGTAGCAATTTCTCAGGGATGTACAGCAAAGTCCACCTGCTGGTGCTTTACTTACAAGCAGATTTTGATCATTATTGATGCAAAACACATAAGTTTTTTTAAATAAAATAACGTATAGAGCAAAGTTAGCATATTCTGTAGATGGCACTCACCTCCTATGAACCTCTGCAACAATGACAGAGGTGTATCCACCCTTAAACATAAGTAAATATGAAATTCTCTGTACTTAAAGTTTCATCTGTGGTTTGAGCTGTAGCACGTAAATATTTTTATAGATTCACTACTTGAAGACCAGTCAGTCTCATCTCTGTGCCTGGCAAAATCTTGGAGCAGATTCTCCTGGAAGGCATGCTAAGGCACATGAAAAACAGCAAGGTTCTTGGTGACAGCCAGCATGGCTTCACTAAGGGGAAAACCTGCCTGATCAATTTGGTGGCCTTCTATGATGGGGCTACAGAATTGATGGACAGGGGAAGAGCAGTTGATGTCATCTACCTGGACTTGTGCAAAGCATTCAACACTGTCCCACATGACATCCTTGTCTCTAAATTGGAGAGACATCAATTTGATAGATAGACCACTTCCTGGGTTTACCAGGAGCCGTTTTGCTCCTTCTTAGTAACTGGTGCAAGCTCTGTGTTTTGACTTCCAGCCTGGGCAGAGAGCTGATAACACTGATTGTTTTTAATTGTTGTTAAGTGATGTTTATTCTGGCCAAGGACTCTGTGAGTCTCATGCTCTGCTGGGGATGAGGGGAGGCTGGGAGGAAGCAGAGACAGGACACCTGACCCAAACTAGCCAAAGAGGTATTCCATACCACAGCACGTCATGCTCAGGGAGGTAGCTGGGAGTTACCCAGAGGGGCACACTCTCTCTTCGGGGGGGTCGAACTTGTTCGTCGGTGGTATCGTATTCTCTTGTTATTTTCTCTTATCAATATTATCACTGGTGGTAGCAGTAGTGATTTGTGTTATACCTTAGTTACTGGGCTGTTCTTATCTCAACCCGTGGGAGTTACATTCTCCTGACTCTCCTCCCCATCCCTCTGGGAGTGGGGAGGGTCGGTGGGGGGGGTGAGTGGACGACCTGTGTGGATTGTTTTAAACCATGACGACCACTCAGTGGATAAAGAACTGGCTGGATGGCTGCACACAAAGAGCTGTGGTAAATGGCTCAATGTCCAGTTGGAGAGCAGTAACGAGTGGTGTCCCTCAGGGATCGGTGTTGGGACTGGTCTTGTTCAGCATCTTTGTCGATGACATGGACAGTGGGATTGAGTGCGCCCTCAGCAAGTTTGCCGATGACACCAAGCTGTGTGGTTCGGTTGATATGCTGGAGGGAAGGGATGCCATCCAGAGGGACATTGACACGCTTGTAAGGGGGGCTGATGCCAACCTTATGAAGTTTAAGCATGACAAGTGCAAGGTCCTACACCTGGGTCAGAGAAATCCCAGGCACAGCTACAGGTTGGGCAAAGAAGAGATTTAGAGCTGCCCTCTGGAGATGGACTTGGGGGTGTTGGTCTATGAGAAACTTAATGTGAGTCGGCAGTGTGCGCTCTCAGCCCAGAAAGCCAACCGTATCCTGGGCTGCATCAAAAGGAGCGTGACCAGCAGGTCGAAGGAGGTGATCCTGCCCCTCTACTCTGCTCTTGTGAGACCTCACCTGGAGTATTGTGTGCAGTTCTGGTGTCCTCAACATAAAAAGGACATGGAACTGCTGGAACAAGTCCAGAGGAGGGCCACGAGGATGATCAGGGGACTGGAGCACCTCCTGTATGAAGATAGGCTGAGAAAGTTGGGGCTGTTCAGCCTGGAGAAGAGAAGGCTGCGTGGAGACCTCATAGCAGCCTTCCAGTATCTGAAGGGGGCCTATAGGGATGCTGGGGAGGGACTCTTCATTAGGGACTGTAATGACAGGACAAGGGGTAACGGATTAAAACTTAAACAGGGGAAGTTTAGGTTGGATATAAGGAAGAAATTCTTTCCTGTGAGCATAGTGAGGCACTGGAATGGGTTGCCCGGGAAAGCTGTGAATGCTCCATCCCTGATGGTGTTCAAGGCCAGGGTGGACAGGGCCTTGAGTGACATGGTATAGTGTGAGGTGTCCCTGCCTGTGGCAGGGGGGTTGGAACTAGACGATCTTAAGGTCCTTTCCATCCCTAACTATTCTATGATTCTATGAATTAATTCTTCACTTTCTTTTTCAGAGCTCCCATAGAAAAAACACAGCTTTTGCCTTTTGAAGACGAAGTAGGGGATTTAGGATTTAGTTAGCAGTTTGCAAAACTCCTTTGATGCAGTCAAGATATTATTTGTTTTTCCAGACTGAAGCAGTACAGGAAGTAGCATGTGCCAGTTATTTTTAAATTTTTAAATCCAATTAATTGTTCTGGTTACTGTACCACTAATTTTTGTCTAGCTGATTAACTAGAGAATAATCCAAATACATTTCAAATTATAAATCTTTCATGATTTGGGAGATTTTATACTAATGTACATTTGACAGTGCTAATTTAAAGCAAATATCAAGCTTGATTAAACATTCCCAAGATAAGAAGTATAAACGATTGAATTATTTTATAGATTTAACTACTATTGATATGATGTTATAAACAGAAATATTTTGATGTTCATCATTAATTTTTAAAAATAATTCTTTGGGAAACAGCCAAGAATGACTGGAGAAGTAGGTCAGAATGTATGCACAAAACATTTGTATTCTTTACTATATAAACACTAATTTATTTATTGAAATAATACACTGTTAATTATTTATTAAAGAAATTATAATTTTGCTGAGCTTCCCTCTGACAGAAAAAGAAAATCATTAAAATGTGGCTAACGCAATAGATTGTTTCACATCTCTGCCTCCCAACTCTTTGACAAGTATTTATTTGCAAATCACTCTCCATTAAAACATAATCTGCATCAAAGCTTCTCCAGCAAGCAAGTGAACTACAAAGTGTTTCAGCAAGCTTTAAGTGCTTCAAAAATAGTCAAGATTCCCCATCATATGTTCTGTCCTCATATGTGGGAGACCATAGCAGGGGAAAACCTCTGTAAGGATCTGTTTCCTGGAACTGTTGCTGGAGAAGGTAAATTTCATGATACCACTGGCTATTTCCCAAAATCAAGGCCTTAAAAATGCAGGTATACCAAACACTATTATGTAATGTGCGAAAGGAGAGGAAAAGACTTTGTGAGAAGTGACGTTACACAGGCAGACGCTTTGGCTTTTTTCTGTTTTCTTTTTAAATTTTCCTTTTTTTTTTCTTTTTTTTCTTTTTTTTTTTTTTTTTCTTTTCAAACCAAGGAACATGACTGATTCACCAAAAATGTTTAGAACTCTTCTGAGCACAATCAATCCTTCATATCCACCATGAATTAGACAGACTTCATTCAAACACTTACGTAAACAGGGAAAGTAGAAGTATAAAAACACCCATTACAATAAAAAATTGAGCCCATGTTCCCAGCCGGAGAGTGAGTGGAACCATAGTCAACAACATAGAAATATGCGCCAGCACGTTATTCTCCAAGGCAGTGCTGTAAATGAGACAGTGTCCAGGGATGGTTTGCCTACACTAATCTCATTTGGCCTCTCTAGTTAATATATTTAAACAAAAACATGGATTTTCTGCAATCTATTACTATGCTTGATTCATTTGGGCGCTGGGGTAGATAACCATTTTTCTCCTATTTTCCATATGATGCACTTAAAGTGAACATATTTTTCCAATGATGTAATTTCATTTTGTTTCATTAATTCTACAGAAAAAACAAGCAATATTGTGTCTAGCTAATGCATTAATAAATATAACATGAAATTGGTTAATGCAGCAAACATTTCTCTCTGTATCAGTTAGCTCTGTGTTACGGTGCAAAACAAAATTAAAGTGTGATGGGTTTAGTTTACTTTTACTTTTTCCAATAGTATGAACTGATCTGGGAAGGGGGAAGGGAGAGCTGGTTGCTTTTGTGTCAGATTTACTGATATTTTTCCTTTCTTATTTTGGAGAGTCTGATTACCTGCGTTTTACTAAAGTTCATTGAAACACTTTGCAAATGGTGCTAAATCAAATTCTATACAGAATTCCAATTAAAGCTCCTGCATTTCCCTTGTCTAGAAAATCAGTTATCAAAGAAACAGATCAAGCTAATCTGGCAAGATATCCCTTTGGAAAGTCCATGTTCCATTTTATGTGTGTTCCTTAATTTTTCTTTTAAGACTTTACTATTGCCTTATAAAATACTGAAGTTGAATTAATGGACATCCAGTGTTTAAGCTATCCTATGTCCACACCATCATCTAAAATATAAGGGTTCTATTTGCTTGTCAGGAACTTTGTAACTCCACTTGACAGATGCACTCAGATCACTGCCACTGTATCTGTACTTTAATGCACTTATTTGGTTATTTTGGCGATGGAAATGTTTAGGCCTATGTGATGTAATTGCATTGGGATTTTAGCCTCATTTTCAGCCTGGATATTCCAGTTTGCAGCCTGTCCTCACTTTCCATAATCAGCACTTCTGTCCTTACAGAAAACAATACATTTGATTTAAAATTAATACCACACGTGAACCTTTTATTCTTGACCCCTTATTCACTACACTGTGGTTGAGCTACTCCTTCTGTGCTTTCCTTTATATTTATACATACATGGCTTGGGGAGCAAGGCGGGGGGGGGGGGGGGAAATAACTTTATTCTGTTTGTTTTAATTTACAAGGTCTAATTCAGCTTGACTTTTGGCACTCATCTCTACTTCTCTATTTCCTGCCCTTTCAGACATAAAATACTCCCTATCCCTCTAGGCTATATGCTTATTTCTCCTGCCCTTTCAGAAGTGGTTATTTATCCAGGCTGCTCTGGAGTCCTTCCCTACAAGATTTTCCCCTTGATTAAGATGCAAGTTCCAGACAGTTTTCACACCTTTGATTTAAAGAAATTTCACGCCTTCTCCACATTAAAATCCCTAAGCTCTTTAATCCAGTTGACCTCATTAACTAGTTTCCTTAATTTTTCAAAGTTTATCCTTTTGAAATTGAGATCCTTACAAGCTTGGATGCAGCTGTGCTGGTGGGGGTGGCAGCTGCATCATGGTACAGCTGCTGTGCCAGCACATTGCTTGGTGCCAGTGCTGCACCAAGTGGTGCTAATGGGAGAGGACACAGTCCCCCCACCCCCTCACCCCCCAAGCTGCTTCTCTTCTAGTTAATTAAGATGAATAAATTGGTGATCATTTGTTACTAGGCTATTTTCTACCAGCTCTTTCTTTATTCCCCCACTGCAAAAACTCAACATACAACTGAATTATTTGTTGTCTGGGTGGAGGAGGACTCTATCAGTATTACTGACTTCTAGCCTGCTGCATTACCTTGTTCATAACTGTAAATGCTTTTATTATTTTTCTGCAAAGCCAGGTTTTACCCTATGCTTTAAAAAAAAAGTTCAAACACATCTGTAGCTGATAATTGCTGTACAATCAGGAAAATTTCTTCTTTAATTGAGACAGAAGTTTGTTTATGTCTTATGACCCAAGACACTGAGGGTTTGTATTAGAAGCCTGTTCAAAGTGGAAGTTGGCACAAAAATAATGCAATATTGGGAAATGAAATGTTAATATTACTAGTGAGTTCTCATTCTATCTACCAATACTCAGAAAGTGCATTATCTCCTTAAGAAGTGATGGCTAACAAGATTCTTAAATCTGGAGATACACGAACAGCAACTAACATCACAAATCTAGAAGATGGGGAAGGCTTGTTATTGCACCTAAGAATACAAAATTATTAATTCTTGTACATTCTGTCATGCCCTCTACTTTCTAAGCCTAAATGTTGCAAGCAAAGGGATCTTTGTTATTTCTCCTGGGAGACAACTGCACACCTTAAAAGGTCTCAGTAAGTACAAGATATTAACCGGCCTTTAGCAATGTTTTTCCTTTCTTAACTTAGTCCAGCCTCCCAACCAGAGGCAAGAAAACACAACTTACACGCTTACAGCTATACCTACTTAGTAATAGCAGAAAGACATCATGTCTCAAACTTCCCTTCCCCATCACTAGCCTTCAAATGGCTCAGCCACTATGCTTATGTGCTTGCTGGATCAGACTTGGGAAGCCAGAATGTACACCATCCATTAAATGTCAGGCTCCCCTGTGTTAGATACCAGCCCCAAGGGAATAACTAAAACACAGCAGAGCGAACCTAACAGCAAAATGAAATGCACTTTTGCACTTGCCTGGGAAGGTGGGCATACAGTTCAGTGGGTATAGGCAAGTGTTGCAAAGAACAGGGTAGATGTATGTTGTCTTTTATGTGGGGCAAGCAAACAAGAAAATTTTTATGTTGATGCTGCTCTGATTCTGTGAAGTATAGTGAAAGATAAAAGTACACAAGACAGAGCATGTGTCTCCAAGGCACAGTCATGCTGTGGAGAGAAGTAATTTATCCCTGCTGGGTACATCCATCATAATCCAGAGCCTGGAAATATCTGTTATTAGAGTGCATTCATTCCAGAGCTTACGCTATGTATGTTTGCTGTTTAAGATGATTTGCTGCAATGCTGGTGTCAATTAACTTCTGAGATCCCTTCCTATGATTTCACCAGTAATGAGCATGTTCACCTGTATAAAGTTAACTAATATTGCAAACACCTGCAAGCATGAAAGTTGTACCTGTGCTTCATTGTACCTTTGAGTCTGAGCCAAAAGAAAGGAAGTTAGAAGAAGAATGGCTCCTAAGTTCATGCCTTCCTCACCTGTAACCCCTGAAAACCCAACAACTCACATCACGAAGATTAAGATGAAATGTATTCAGAATTTTGCTAAGCTTACCTGTTAATGGTTTATCAGAGACCATTAGGAGTCTTTGGCAACTGTTTCTGCTTGAGTGCTCTGGGGGAAACAAACATGCCAATACTTCTTAGTTCTGAATTACATTTACAGACAGGCAAATTAATTTTCTCTTTTTCTTTTGCATTTGTCTGTTAAAAGTTTTTTAACATGGTCTTAAATAAGCTCAGGTCTCACCTTATGCTGGTAAGGAATACAGAAAGACTGAAAACTGAAAACCAACATTTATGGGAAACCAGTGAGAAATTCATTAAAAAAAAAAAATCAAGAAAATTATAAGGTTTTGAAGTAGAAGAATTAAAAATAACTTCAATAACTTCTGCTGTCTATTAAAAAATAGACATAAATGAAAATTTCCACTTGCTCTTTTGCACAATGAGACATAGAAGTGAAGGGAAGCAATAAGTGCCAAGTAGTGATGGAAAGAGACTGATTCATTTCAGAATTTCATAGGTTCTAAACAGTGCCAAAGGCTCTCCTCTGAGTCTAGCAGCAAAGAGGAAGATGGTATTGACTTTAGATGGGGAAGTGCTGAGGAGGGAAATTCTTGAGAGTGGTCATTCCTTACAGTTCTGAGTTTGTGGAGCTCAGATGAGTGATCTGCAGAAAAAGGCAACTGTCTGCACAGGGAGTTACCAGATGGGGACTATTCTCTGTAACACACAGTCCTCCTGCCTGCTCAATGCAAATGCTCAGAATATGTCAAAGACAAATCAACATCATAATTATCCTTATTTCTTGGTTCCCGGGCCGCAAAGCACAGTCCTTTCAGATCTGTTCTGCCCAGATGTCCAGTGGTTCAAATATCCAAAGGTTAGAAGAATCCTAGCAAAATAGTAATGCCCTAAAATATGCTGGTGTTTTCTTTAATGTACAGTATTGCTTTAATTCTGACTCTGAGTAGAGGAAATATTTCTAAAGCTAAGCTTTTGATAGCATTATTAATATTTTCAGGTTGACAGCATAGAGGTAAGCATAACCAATAGTTAAATAAATGGCTGAAACTTCCACATACATGCAATATTCTACCACAGCTTTTAACTAATCATTAAATAAAACAGAGCTAGCACATTGCTGTGAGCAAAATAATCTTTCTAACATGACTCTTAAACAACTCAGTAAATCACTCTTCAGTAATTTCTTTATCTAACTGGCTCAGTATCCTTGATAGATTCCTGATAGCCCTAAGAAATATTTGATCAGTGGGTTGCCTACGTGTATAATCTTTACTTATTTGCTACACTAGTTTATCTCATTTTTTCCTAACAGAAACCCCTTTTTATTATTTCATTTTGAAACATTTTCTCTGTGCAAAGGGTGAATTTATTAGGCAGCTCAGACTCCTACAGCCCTCTGAAGGACTGAGTGTTTTGTGGTACTTATGTGACAAATTAGACAAGAGAAATACCTTTGCCCAATACTGCATGTTGGCTAAAAAGCTATGCAGTACAGGAGCAGTCATAAAGCCCTGTCTTTGAAATAAATATGGGACTTACACTCCCCTTTAAACAGTAAGGAGGAGGACAAGGAGCTGGAGTGAGGGCTAAGTGGGTCATCATGTTGCACAGTTTGTGAGTCCGTATGGCTGAAGCCTTTTCAGAGACAGCAGGTTTTTAAAAGAATTGCCTAGATGCAAACAAAAGTCCCTCATGGCTAAAATTCACCAATGTGTCTAAGCAGGTTAACTCTTTGAACAACGTAAGATTTCCAGCCACTACAGATCAAACAAAAAGACAAGCCCATGGCTTTTGTGCACACAGAGTGCGTTGGACTTTGCCCCTACAACTTTCTAATGACAACATTCTAAGTCAATACCTTAAAGTGGCTACCTCAAGGCACATTTCCTGTGTGTCAAGAGAAAGGTTAATGTTGCATATAGTAGTTTCTGTCTTCTGTCAGTACTCAGCAGTTTACTCTCACTAAAATTAAACAAAATCGGCATCCAATTAATGGCATGAGTTTCAGATTGCCTCTGGTATTGCACTTGGTTTAGAATTAACTACACCATTAAATCTAACACATGGTTGATCTGTGGTTCAGAAGGAAATAATTTGCTGGAAGATTGGTTATGGGTGAGATTACTCCTTGGAAAAAAAAAAAAAAAAAGTTGCAGCATTTAAATAGTTTATTCTTAGAAATAAAATATCTTCTCAAAACGATTTGGAACTGTAGGTATATATAAAGTTACACACGCCAAAAGCAAGCATCCTTAAAAAATGCATGGCTCCTAAAACTGAAAGACCAGAATAAGGAAACATGAATATTAAAGAACATTTTCCTTCATTTTTGTAATATTAAAACTGTATTAGATTAATGAAGCTAGAAAGCAATTAAGCACCTGGATTCGTGGTTTTGGATATTTCTTACACTGGAATCATACATCCAGTGTGCAAAATGTGCTGTGAGGGGAAATTAATGTGCAAAATATACCTGTATTTTCAAGTAGAAAAACCTACATTTGTCCAGTAATCAAAGTGTTGCCACTGCAAACAATAAAAATGTTTGGTAGTTAAACATCCACATGGTTATTTGCTTTAAAAAATAAAATAAAGTATGGATTCTTAGGATTCAGTTAGTTGAAAATGACTCATTCACATCAGTCACTAGAGCTTTTGGCATGAAAATGAGCTCCTGGACTAAGTGACTTCTATTATCTATTGTCTAAATTAGGGCAAAAACACAAGCAAAAGCTGAAAGGTAACTCCATTCTAATTTTTGTAATTTTATTTCTTAGGTTGTTTTCTCATGCATTTTTCGTCCAACAAAAGTAAAAATTAATGGAAATCCTATTCTTATGGAGGGAGCAATGCCCCAGTTCAATCTTAATTTTCTAAATTGAGGTTATGAGTCTCGGAAAATTTTTCTAGAGCTCCCATTGGGTAGATTTCAATATTGCCATCATCTGAATAACTCAACACACACACACAAAAAAGTTATTTCTTAGGGAAAACCACAAACCAAGTCATGGTGTTTGCAGTGCTTTCATTTATTTTCAGTTAATGGCAAGTCTTGTGATATTTGTCCCTTTTTCTGAAGAGCTGTGCTTCAGACATGATAATGCATATGTGTATGAATTTTCACTCATAAAGGAAATTTTTGGGATTCCTGATCCTTCTTTTCTTTGAGGAGTAATCAGGAAAACATGAACTCCTGAACAGAAGGCAGAGATAAAATCCCTTTATATTAGGAAAGAGTGGATAAAAAGTGAATAAAAGAGAGCCAGCTCCTGATCTGGGACTGTCATTACTACCTTTTCCTCTCTTTTCTCTTGTGCAGAAAACAAGCAAAAAATTATCCCTGTACTTTTAAAGTTGTACCTGTCAGATTAGTTTTCTGGGTGCAGATGTTGATCCCCATATGAAGGAGTTTGCTTGCATGTCTGCAGCACCTCACATGTCCAGGAGATGCTATATTTATGAGAGCTGCCAGACACAATTGCTTTGCAGGCTGCGACTTGTTGACTCTGACATCTGCTGATGGTAGGAAAAGAACCATAAAGCCTGTGGTAGTGGAAGGTTTGCAGATTGACGGTGTCAGCAGAGGCTAAGGAAGCACAAGTACATAAGAAGAATGAGAGAGCATGCCATGCTCCTGAAGTCAGCCCAAAATCAGTGGGTATTGCCATCTTCGCTAATGCTTTGTGCAAGGAATGAATGGTAGTGATTCCGGTCTTCTGCCACTTCAGTAGTAGCCTGCCTGTTCTTGCATTTCATGTTGATCCCCTTTCACAAAAGAGGAAAAATGGGTAGGTCTTGAATCTGGATCACTGCCACTATGTTTGGCATTCACAGCAGTGGATTCTAACAAATCAATTTCTGCTTTTCATGGTCTATTCTGTCTATTCTATCTACCTACACAGAATTAGGAAAGAAAAAAGAAATTTCTACAGACCAAATGAACCCATTCTTCTATAACAGCTTCGATATCTGAACTAATATAATAAAATCCATATTTCCCTTTCTTTCCTGATGATCAGGTTGTCATCACATCAACATTTTTTTTTGTTTAGTTTTGACCATACTTGTAAGCATTATCTGACATTAAGGTCTTCAGAGATGGTATGTCAGGTTGCATCAAAAGGACAAAAAATGTTCAACATGCTGTCTTTGGAAGAATGAGTTCCAGCTTTTACAAATCTATTTCAATTAGGCTTTTCATTTCAAGGAACAAGCAGATTTTAGTTCTGACATGTAGACATCTCAAGCATCAGTACATTTACAGTTGCATTTACTGCAGCAAAGCTGGTGCCATCACAGTGAAATAATAAACTTCTAAACAAAAAAAAAAAAAAAAAACCAAAAAACAAAACCAGAAAAGGGTTATTAATCATTTGACAGGACAAGTATCACATTCATTGCTTTAGTGTAAAACTAAACCAAGTTTGCTCCTAGTGATGTGATGTATAAATACAGTTCTTGGGGTAAAGGACCCAGTTGTTGTTACTATAGTGGAGGATGAAGCAAAGAAAGTAAAACTCACATTCATTTTTAGCGTAATTATACTTTATACCCCACCCCCCCCAAAAAAAAAAAAAAAAAGAAAAAAAGTGCTCATTTCAAGATTATTCTGCCATAAACCATCTAAATCTTCTACTGAGGTCTGAGCTATAATGCGGCTGTACCGCTTCTGGTGTCATTTTTGCTTACTTACTAAAATTTGCTCTTATTTATTATTTTGTTCTTACTTTGCATATCACATACTGCGACCACGCTCATTTTCCCAATTTAAACTGCACAGAAAATCATTGCCTGACAAATTTTAGCAATAGAAGTGCCTGACCCTCTGAAAAACACGACGCTGTTAAGTCTAGAAGGCTTAAATAAATACCACTGTGTAAGCAAAACCTCCTGAAGAAGCAGAGTAATGCTCAGACCTGTGGTCATTTTTTGAGACAAGGCATCTCTTGAATAGCTAAATATTCCCAGGACACTGCAGCATCCTCTTGGATAGGATGGTAATAGTTGACAGAGCACAGCAGTTTTAATACAGCACCAGAAGCAAATAGATTGACATGCAAATGACAGACTCTGAGGAAATTATGTGTATCACTTTGTTTATTGCAGCTACCTAAATACACCTGTAGTATGAATTGTAGTTCATCATAAAAGATGTAAAATATCTGCACTTTCATGTTTTCAGCTATTTAAAAATAACAAAATGCCAGGTCATTTACTTTTCAACAGAAAATAAATCTAAAGTTGTGGGTATTTTTTGTTAGCTCTTAGATACAGTGGCTGTGCTAGAAACCATTATCTAGTACATTTTGCTTTCCAGATAAAACTTTCAAATGCTCACATTTCATTGCACGTTGGTTGATTGGATAATTTGAACATCAAAGGAACCTTTCATTTAATATAAGACGAAAAGTTGTCTTTTGCTTTATTAACTTTCGATCAATAAACAAGCAATTTGGAAATGTAATCAGGAAATGCTTCCAATTGGCTGACAATGTATCAAAGCCAGTGCTTGAAGGCAAGAGCAAGCTGTAACAAGCAGTTTATTACCAGTAGCTGTTACTGACATTAGTCAAAACCAAGAAAGATAAAATGGAATAAGAAATGTAATGCTGGAAGAGCCTTGGGCGCTGTGTTCTCTTCTTCCTTTTGAAAACTGCAAGCCTGTCTTTGATATGATAACAAATATAAACTGTTTAAAAACACCAAATGCAGAAAAACTGAGGCTAGCCTGTCATGGAGTTAATCCATTCTAGAGTGACATACAAATAGTGTAACATCCAGCGGATATATGTTATGGAAATATTTTGAATTGGATTTACATGTAGTGAACAAATTGGAACTTTTGATTTCATGTGATATTGTAATGTGCATGTTCTCATATTAACTGAGTGTAATCCTATTTGAAGATAATGAGTTCTCAATAGGCTCTCCAGTCTGAAACTGCATCAGAACATTTTGATTTTGGCTGGAGAAGGTCCAAGTAGACTTAGAAAAAATTGCCTACCTCAGACTTGGGAGTAAGCCTCAGATCTGAGGGGAATTTATGTTTTTTTTGTCCCACACATCATCCATAAAACTAACAGAATAGTGAGCTTTTCTGGTTTGTTTTGACAGTGAGCTATTTGTTTTGCTCTGTGTTGTCTATAGCCCAAAGCAGAGCACTGGGCTGGATTTCACCTCTGTTTTTTTGAGCCTGTCACTGAAAGCATCTTGTAGTTATTTCACAATTGTTTGTACATATTTTTAACTCAATTAACAATAAATAAAAAGGAAAGAAAGGAAAATATGTTTGACTGGGATTGATTTGAGAGGTTAGTAATGAGCATAGACTAACAGATTTAATTTCCCTGTTCTACAATGAAAACAGCACAAAAGGATGCAGGAAAAGAACAAAGAAATTGTTTTGGCTGCTTTTTGAAAGTTCTGTGTGCTGGCACACTGGGCATGCTGAGCACGTCACAAGGCATGCTGACACACAATTCGCATATTTCATCAGCTCAAAGGGAAGTAATGTTGTTATGTTAGATGATTAGTTTTCTGGGGCTTCCAGTTAACTGTTTTACAGATTTCACAAAAGTAGCTACTCCATGTGGAAGTATAACCTCAGATGTACAAAACCCATTAACAGGTCTAAATTTCATCTCATTGGTACATTCCAGTAATGCCTTAAAACTCTCTTAGGCCTGAAAACCTGGATGTTCGTTACACTGATGGTGCATCAGCTGCATCTGCTGCAAGTTGTTCCTCAGTCAGGAACTATAGTGCTGATAGGTCAGGGTGTCAGACCTCACTGCTTGCTTGTTTAGCCTCCACATTCCCTGACAACCTTGCCTTTGACTGTTAATAACTAGATTATTAACTATGACTGTTGCTATCGTGTTTTCCCTTGAATTCCACCATATTTGGCCCATGAACACCCTCAGTTGGAAACAGTTTTGAATCCTGAGGGATGCCAAGTAGACCTACCTCATAACTAGACCTCTTATCAGCTGTAGTGGTACAGAGAAATTAAAATATCATGTTTGAGAAAACAAACCAGTGTAGGTCCACAGATGCTAAGGATGCTATATCATCTTGTACTGAGATCCCATTTATAGCTGTTTGGCATAACTTCCAATATCGTTCATGAAACACTTTTGAATCAGAACATCTAATACTAACAGACAACTACCCACTGAAATCAGAGAGTAATTCATGTGTCAAGCATGTGTACCTATCACTACACCAAAGCCTCAGAATTTGTCCTAAATCACATACATTGAAATAATCACACTAATCGGGTGAGATGAAGAGATGGGGTTTAATAATTTCTCATTCATCAACCAAGACTAAAGAGTTAACCTGATCTCATTTGCAGGTAGTCTGCACTACCACAAGGTTTTGCCCACCAAAAAGACATCTGAAAATTAGCAGACTTTCACATACACCTGAAAGTGTGAGGAAAACACTGCAATCACCCTGCTATCCATTATAACTTCTGTTATAGGGATTACAAGAAGAGACAAATCTGTACTTGACAGAAGCAAGAAGAAAAATTATTTATAATATCTGTTTTTATCTAATTGCACTCAAAAAATCTTTGGCTTCATTGTGAAGGGTCAGACACCAAAGTATGAAAAAAACCTAATCCATGTTTAATATTAATGCTAATACATTTCATGTTCTATGGAGAAGGGGGAAATACTGAATATGTAAACAACAGATATAATATTCCTGTGGAAAAAAAGCTGCAAAAGTTTTGCTTCATTCGTGGCTCATTTAAATGTTTTGTTCAGTCTGAAATTAATCACTGTTTTCTTTTTTGGGGATATTGTTTTCTTCTTTTCAGTGAAACTGAAGAGAAAATGAAGCTCAATTAATTTTGAATTTTTTTAAAAAAGTGTAAATTTCAACCTTTGAATTTATTTTTTTAATTTTTTTTAGATCTTTGGAAATTCCTAAAAGTCTTTATCATTTGTTTCAGCAATGTTTTCTTCTTAAAAACAACTCTACGAAAAATATTTTCAAATTATATCTAGAAATGGAAAAATTAAAATACACAACCAAGAATGTTGCCTAGAACCATCTCTTGTGTCCTTTCTCATTTTTTGATCAGCATAATGTTTTAGAAACAAATGACGATAATTCTGGGAGTATGGGAATGCGACAATTTTGACTCCATTAGGGTAAGTTAACAAAAATAGTGAGCATGAATAAGATTCAAATAGAGACAGGAAGAAAAGTTCTTGTCATGTGTCCTAGAAGATCATGTAATTTTATCCCTTCCTACTTTCTGCATGCTTAATAGCATACCTGGGTGTGAAAGAATTTGTTATGAACTATGAAATAGTTATGTTAACCTCTTCTGAGAAAAAAATGGGGGGGGGGTGCTACTTCAGGGCCAGTGGCACTATTCAAAATAGTGGATATGAAAATTACTCCCAGTGGACTCTGGCACTTCAATTCCATTCAGAATTCCTTAATTCCTTTTTTTTTTTCCCCCTAAAAAAGTAACTTTGTGCATCTGTAAAATGAGCAAAAATACAAATGAGCTGTGCTTAATATTCTCAAAAGAATGTGCTGAGTCATTCATCTGGACATAGATCCCTTAAATCCAGAACATTGTGGAGATACATAAATGCTTCTTTGCTATTTTTTGTATGGGGTGTGTCAAATCTTTGCCATGTTGTAACAAAAAGGTTTGAAAGAGATCTTTATGTGGACATTTCTGCTATAGGATCTGTAACAGTAATCTAAAATGCAATCAAAGAGACAAAGCAAAGCCTTGTCATAGAAAGAATCATAGAACCATTTAGTTTGGAAAAGACCCTTAAGGTTATCAAGTCCAACTATTAATCTAGCACTGCTAAGTCAAGTCCACCGTCAAACCATGTCCCTAAGCACCACATCTACATGTTTTTTAAATACCTCCAGGGATGGTGACTCCCCTGGGCAGCCTCTTCCAATGCTTGACAACCCTTTTTGAAGAAATTTTCCTAATATCCAATCTGGTGAAACTTGGGGCCATTTTCTCTTGTCATCATCATATTAGCAAGATAATGAAGCCACCCTAAGAGAAACCAGTTGCACTTAAATGCTGTGAAAGAATTGCCTTTGGGAGACAGTGACATCTACAGTGATCAGCATAAAGTCACAACAGTATACTTTTAGACTCTAGTATACATTTATTTCTCCTAGAGAGAAATCAGTAGCAGCCCAGTTTTTTAAGCACAGGTAAATAAAAAGTGAAAGGAGATGTTATAGTCTTTATAAATAGCTGATGAAAATGAACACTGAAAAAAATTATCAGACCATGTTAGCATGCAAACCGAAGCATAATCCAGTAGTTAATAAACTTAGGCTGGAATTTACAGGATGGAGCAAAACCACCATGGTGTGTACGTACTGAAGCACCACACCAATTTCAGCAGTGCAGGCAAGAAGTCTAACGCATTGTATGGTGCTACATTATATATTTATATAAATGCTTCAGAAGGCCTTACGAGCAGGTGTAGATGTTTCCATATCTAAATGAGAAAGGTACCTAGGCTTTCACTACAGTCAGTGCTTGTTGAGAGCTTTTTAACAAACAATGGGCACGTGAGCGATCCAGGACTCTTGCCATAGGCCAGAGTGTGTAGTAAGGATTAATGGCCTAGTTCACAGATTACTTCAGGGCAAAGTTGTGGCCACATATGCGGAAGTTCTGCAGGAGCGAAACAACTCCCGGATGCTGAAGAAGGGACCAATCAGCTGTCTTTGCATTACGTGTAGAAGCCAATCAGCTGTCTTTGCATTACGTGTAGAAACCAATCATTATAAAGCTTAAGTGCGGGACCAAGCTTGGAAGCTATAAAAGGCAGTGCTCTGAAGTGAATAAAGGTCAGTTTCTGATCACATTAATCAGTGTGCTGTCCGTTGATCTTCTGCAAGTGCTGATTTGGGTTTTGACTCAATTGATTCTAATACCATTTCAGGTACCCTTCAATTTGGGCTTTAGCTGCCAAAAGATGCAGGCTTCCTGTGGGTCTTGTGTCATATCTTGCAGTAGTAAGTGTAGGTTTTAGGTGCTTTGGGACATCTCAAATGCAAACAGGTGCTTAAGCTTAGGCAGCACAATATTTGTAGTCTACTTAGCAGAACTTCTTTCCAGACAGTATTGGCTGCAGTGGCAGTACAGTTAGATAACTCTCATGTAGACATCTACAGGAACTTAAATATTGAATCACATCCCATTCATACCACAGTTTTATCAATAGCTAAAGAACAGATGACATGATTGTAGATCTGTCTTTGGATCTTATACAGCAGTGTAAGCATTAATTTTTAAACTTTTGAACCTAATGATGATCACAAATGTTTTAGAATACGTCTACATGTTCTTTGAAAATATGTCCAAGTTCACTTCTGCCTGCTCTCTGGTTCAACTAACAGTGGTGCAGGTGTATCTGCACAAAGCCAAGTCCATCCACAGACCTTACTGCTTTGGGCTGAACATTAAGCTAAATTCAGCTTTCACATTTCATCTGGTATGTGCTTAGCCAGTTAAGAAAATGAGTGAAGTAAATTTGGGTCTTCCTGACAAATAAAAAGTGGCTATGCTCTTACAAATATCCATACTGAAAGTGTCAAATTGTTAAGTACCTAGACTACAAATACATCAAGTACTTTTTCTCTATTTACAGGAGGACTTTTTTTAGTGACTTGATTGCAATACATCTTGTAGACATAAAATATAGTGGCAGACGTTGCACTGAAGCAATGCAAACATTCTACAGTTACTCAAAGGCTGGCTTAAACAACAGCTGTAAGAGCAATCTTCATTGGTACATATCAGTTCACCATTCAGATATGTAACTTATGGATAAAATATGAACTAGGATGAGCTACAGACAGCTGATTTAGAGCCATGCTATTTGCTTATCAAAGAAAGGAGACTGACGTTTAAATTTAGTAGACTACAGGTTTTTCACAGTTTGTGTATCTAACTAGTAAAAAAAAAAAAAAAACCAAACAGCAAAAGCTTGACAAATTATTACTGCTCAGTGATACAAGCTTGTGGTGCAAAAGCAATTCCTCTACTCGCAATACACATGGCTAGCCTTCTGTAATCACAGAAGAAACTATAAGGTGATACTAACATGATTTGGGATGATGCAGTGCTATTCTATAATACTTTACCAGCAATATTAGCATTGCTTACTTGTCCTGTTGATTTTGGCATGCAATTTTGGTCCAAATGAGTTCCCGTCTCATGACTGCATTTTGTCTGATAGAAACATAGGAACAACTACGTGAACAGATTATGCTGTCTGTACTAGCTCAATGCATACCTGCATTTTAGGTGAATAGCTGGCTAAATACTGCAAAAATCACAAAATATCTTCTTTTTTCATGTGTATAAATGTATGAATGAAGACAGTGTTCATGGAAGGTATTGTAGAAAAGAAAAACCCACCAAACAACACAGACTATGCGTTTCCAGTATAAGAAAAAAATTATCACAGCTCTTGCTCAGACCCACTCAACTAAGTCTTGGTTTGTTATTTAGTCTGCATCATCAAAATACTCCCTAACAAAGGAAACATCTCTATTATCTATCTAATCATCTGCATTGTTTTTTAACAGATTATGTATTAAAAACACCCTTTAAATACATTTTTGGAAGAGTGATTTCAATATCCATCAATATTTTGATATCAACTTAATTAACCATATCGAAATTGACAATAGAAAATTTCATTTCAAGCACAGGACATCTTAAAAGTGTAAATCCTTATAATGTTTAAAACCTCCATCGGTCACTGCTCTCTTTCATGTAGATCTAATACACCACACCTCCACAATGGTGACAAGAGGCTGCATCCTCTGTAGAGTGTAGGAGGTGATTTTCAAATTCTCCACTGAATTGTGGAAGAGATTTGGTGAGGCAGCAGTACCTTCTGACACCAAACAAACAAGCAACAACAGCCGGGTCATTAGATGTGACC
>NC_088884.1:16317637-16335137 GCF_037157495.1 Lathamus discolor | reverse complement strand
AAATATTTGTCACCAAAAGCATTTAATTATTAAAACAATAGGACTCCAGAAAGAAACTGCAAAGAGAAAGTAAAAGGTTTCTTAGTACAGTCTTGTATAGAAAAGAAAATAATCTGCTCTACTACCTCTAAGGCCAGTGGGAATTCTAATGAAAGATACTACCAGACAATGACTTCAGTCTTTGTGTTTATTATTCTAGATAACAGCTATTGCTTGTTAAACATATTACAGTGACATCAGTAACTCAAAAAATAAATCAGCATCTTGTATGTCTACAAACACGTTTCTAACATATAAGGGTAAAAATATAGTGGACGAAAAATCAGTGTCAAAAACTGGAAAAGTTTTCTAGCAGATTTTTGTAATTTTCTCTCAGAACCAATACATGAGAAATGCATTTCTACAGGATTTCAAGAATTTCTGTCATTCTTCTTTGACTTCATAGGCTTTTCTGTAGATACTGATAAAGAACATAATTTTTTTCCATCATGCACTCAGTATTTCCTTTAGAAAAGCTATTTCTGAAGTACTTTGGTTTCATTTCTTTTTTTTTCAAAGATGAGGAAAGACATTTTCATTTCAAGCAAAGCAACGTTTGAAAGTGTTACCTATATAATTAAAAAAAAAAAAAAGTATTCTTTCTTTAAAGCTTTCAGGAATAAACCTGATATATCAGATGTTTTCTGTGATGTGTATAATTTACTGCATTCACAACACATCAGCCTTTCCCCATGGTGGTTTACAGTGGAAAATGGGGAAATATGTCACCTGTTAACCACTTCAGAAAGTAAGGTGGCGTTGCTGTGGTTAGTAATTGCCAGTATTAAGAGCAATCATTGACTAAAATGTTATGCAAGCAGTATCTCACCCTAAAGAACTTGAACAGTTACCCTAGCATTGCACCCAACCATCTCCCACTGGCAAAAATCTAAATAAAAAAATCAGTGAGCCTTATAATATGACCTGAAAGTGAACAACCTGGTGCTGGTGAGACCAGCAGGGAAGTGAATTAGGGGTCAATAAGCCATTGCTAAGAAGACATTGCTTCTTATTCCCCATAGTTTGAAACCAGAAACTGGAAACAGAAAGTGCCCCAGGAGAACCAGTAGCTACTCATCCCTCAATGCTTCTCCAGTGCCCTGTGAAGTGTGCAAATATGCTTGACTGTGCTGCAGGTCTGGAGAAGGCACAAACCACTTAGTAGAGTTCTGACCAATCTATGAGGCAGAGATGTGTGTGTCATCTGCCCAAGCAGCTTGTTTTCTCGTTTCAGCTGAAGAGCACTGGAGGCTCTACAAGCTTTGCTTTCTCTGCCGTGTCACTTCAGACTTTGGGATCTCAAGATATGCAAATGTTTTGGACAAGCAAACATGGTGCTAAAGCTGTGTTCATAGCAAATCAAGCTACAGAACACCAGTTACATCACGATAGATTTTCTAGAAAGATAAGTGGACTGAAGTACTAAAGGCATGCCTCCCCAAAACATTTTACGCACAGTTTGCCAGTCTGTTAATAGAGAGCAGCCTCAGAGGCAAAACTACTCTTGTCTAGAAACTGCAGCTGAGTCAGCCAGGCACTGTGTGCAAGCTAACATGGCCCTGCTGGGGGCGGCTGGTTGGGACCACCTCCATATGCTCGAAGACAGGGCATGTTACATCAAGTACAGCGCAGAGCAAACCCAGCTATATGGCTGCCAACCTGGATCTGGCTCCCATCCAGACAGCTTGAGGCATGGGAACTGACGCTTGGATCTGTACGCATCTATCTGTATAGGCATTTCTCTAAATCTCCGTTTGCAAGTCAGGAGTAAGAGCCTGCTGGGCTTTGAAATTCTACTCATTTTTCCAAATGGTCTCAAATACTGGCATCGGTCAGCCATGACTGAGATAAAACACAATTTCTCCTGCTTTCTTCTGATATTTTGTGTTTTATCCACAAACTGTAATGACAATAAAGGATATAATTTTAGTTTTGCTGGGGAACTCCAACAATAACAAAGTTTGGTTAGGGAAAGAAAACAGGATCAGATGGAATATAATAAAACATTACTGAGTTTCTCAAATTAAAAAGGAAGTCTACACAGAGAGATCCGCCACTATTAAGAAAGAAAACATTATTTAAAGTATTCATATAAAATTGTAGGCCAGAATCTGCACACTTCTTCCAACATTCAGTTTTGAAAATAAAAAAAATTCCTCCAGAATCTTCCGGGGAAACAGCTCCTCCAGGCTATATTTGTACACTTTCACCCATTATGCTGCTTACAATGGGTCTTTCTAACCCTTCCAGAATCAAAACTGGTCGTTAGAAGTGCCCATAGCAGAATCTCCTCAGAGGGCAGTTCCCAGCAAAGCTTTTCTTCTGCTCAAGAGAATGGGCCTCTGTCTGAAGGACATTCCCCGGATCCTGAAATGCCTCTCTGTTACATTGGTGAGCTCAGCTATTCCTGTTAGCTGGCCAGTAAGCACTTTCTTTCTGTAAAAAGGTAAATCAGGGTGGAGGGGTTTTTATATTTGTTTTCATTTTTTGCACTTTTCAGTAACAACTGCTTGGGGTGGGATTAGGTTTTACTTTGCTTCTGTTGCTTTAAAACTTTAAAGTGTGAGCCACCATTCTGCTTATCTGTTTTCTATTTTAGCAGAGTTCTATAGTATCTTCATGAGAAAAAGAACAAGCTTAATTTTTAAATTCTGAACTGCTATTGCTGGTTGCTGCAAATGGCAAGCATTTAAAATAGAAAGAGTTTTCTGGAGCTCCATCAATCTAATTCTTACAAAGTCATATAAAAAAAGCAAAAATATTTGATCATAGTGAATTAATTTCTGGACTTCACTAGACTAAGATCAGATGCCTTCAAGTACAATGATGCTACTTTGGTCTAGTGCGGTTGTACCTACAGTGCATTTCAGATCAGCACTTAGGCCAGACATACAGGTTTTGGTGTGGTAGAGGGAGGTGCCCTGAAATGTGCCTTCTGCTTTGCTGGAGCATGCTTGGTGTCTCAATAGCAAAGAAAGTGGCAATCATCAGGGCGGCTGCAAATCAACCATGTAGGCAGAAAGTGGGAGGGCTGTGCCACTCCTGTGTCTGTCTTCCAACTGCTGAAGACACATCGCCTCTAAGAAAAAAATCGTGCTCAAACCTCTACTCGGTATGTGCATGTGCACTTTTATTTTTCAGACATTGCCCCAATATTCGCTTATAACTGAAGACTGCTAAGTTACTTCTTGTTAAATAAAATGCTATGGGAAGAATGGGATAGCTCAGTGTCCTGGTGAACCCAGTGGGACTGCAGCAGAGGAGGGACTCATGCAGGCCATTGCAGAACCAAGAAGAAAAGATCAAGCAGAATTCTTGCTCTGCTAGCATCAAATGCAGTTTAGACATTGATTTCAATGAGCTTTGAATTTTATCCCTCAGCACTTAATATACTTATTGGTGTAAATATGTACAGCTTTCGATGAAACCAGTTAGATGCTTGTTTATCAGGATCCAGGCTGCTTCTTTAAAAAGCAGTTATGATTGAAACAAGCATTCCCCTTCCTCCAATGCATTCATTCTTGAGGACAGAAAAATGTTTTATGGGGTTGTCTTTACACTTACTGTATCCACTCCCTCCCCATTTACAGAAGGGTTCCTTATCTAAAAGAGTGTTTTAGGCCTCTACTGTGGAGTTTCTAAGAGAAAACATTTTGACTTGGTATTACAAGAATTAGCAAAAGTAACATAACATCTCCAAAATAAATAACTCTTTTATTCATAGAGAAACAACAGTTCATACAAGCAGGAAATAAAAATTTCCAATTTCTGCAAAAACAATTTTGTTAGTAATGTAAGTCATTAACATTTCACACTGAACCATTAGTATTAGTTACTTTTTTTATATAGTCTCTTACATTCAATGTACACTCTACTGAAAGAAATAGGAGAGATAAATAAGATGTGTGTCCATGTGTTTCCCAAATCTCTGCACTTTTTTAGAAAAATAATCTATGTTTTGTTTGGGTCACTATTTCATTTCTGTTAAAAGCTGTGGTTTATGTTGTTTGTTGTACAGGTTAGAAGATTCAGGTCAAGAAAAGTCCCTTTCGTACTAGGAATATTTAATGCATATACTGAAAAATAGATGCTAGCAATGGCATTTTAACTGATGTCAGAGTACTACTCAAATTGGTGCCAAGAAGAGGAAGATTATATTTTGGGAAAGGGCTGGAATGAGATTCTATTTGTCAAAGCTCTCACAAAGAGACATATTTACAAGAAACTTGAAGTGACTCACATACAATATATCCAGTAAAAGTCCTGAGCAAATGATTTTCTTTAAGTGAAGAAGTGACTGAGAACAGCAAGGATATGAAGGGACAGGTGTGGTATTTGTGAGGGAACATAAAGAGATCGTTGTCCCTTATTTACCATATAGAAATCCTTTTGAGGGATTGGCCTTCTTTCTTACATAACCATAGCTACTGGGATGACTTTGATGAGGAGCTAATGTACCTCAAGGGTCTATAGTTTCCTGGCTAGTCCATTCCCTTATTAAAAATGAAACCTTTTGCTGGCTTCTCAACTCACATCAATATACAGCATACCTCTTAGTACACAGGTAGCCTACTAAAACCAGGTTAGTTTCTGTGTGTAGAGTATATTAATGTAATATGCTACCAAAGAAAGCAGCATTATTCATTGCCTGGCTGTCCCCAGGAGTTTTTTTGTAGTCTTTTCCCTACCATAACTATCAATAAATCAATCTTTAGTTTCTATTGATCTTAGCCCATTTTGCTGTCCTCTTCAGTGGTTTGGTGTCTGATTATTACACAACTGCTTCCAATACGCACCTTCGACATACACCTTCAATTCCCTTTAGTAGCTGGTGTCTTCCTCTCATACAGGGGTTTCTTTTGGGCTCGTGTTGTTTCACAGTATTCCCTCTTAGCCTTGAGGCCAACTTGGACAGTCAGAAAAGACAAGGTAAGCTACTTTTTACTTAGCTGATTCATTGCACATCATTATCAGGTAGGAAAGTCCAACTCAATCTGATATTTCTCCAGAAAAAAAAAGAAAAAAAAATCAAGATAAAATCCTAGATGTGAATTGTCAAATTCACTCTGTCTGGATGGATGTCTGAGTTATAATAAGAAGTCAAAAATGTATAGTCAGAACAATGAAGAAAACCACATTAGACAAAAAATGAATGAGGTGCTAAGGGTCTTACATGAGGGCAAATCATAACCAGCCCTCAAAGTGCAATGGATGGGGATAGTGAGTAATAGGAAGATAAGGATCTAAATACAGATATTTAAGCTCTGAAGGCCTTCAAGGGGCTAGTTCTGTAGAAGCTAGATTATAACTATATAAAGCTTAGACATAAATGAACTCTGACACTGTCGGGGGCGGGGGAGGTATTTTCTTTTTTTCCTTTTTTTTTTTAAGGTTAAGTCAGTTTTATGAACACCAATGAAAAATGAAGTCAGTGCAGCAGTAAGATGGACAAAAGGGAATGGAACGAATGAGGTGGTCAGCTTCCCAAGAAGTCCACTAGAAAAAGAAAAAAACAAGCAAAAAGTAAATAGCAGTAGCAGCAGTATTGAGGTTTGTTTCTTAAAAACAGAGAAACAGAGGTTATGGTCTTGAAATGAGTAATTCCAAGGACCTTTATAAAAGTTTTTGCCCCCCCACAGCAGTGAGATTTACCAAACATCCCTGATGTTAAGCTAATGGCTTAGTACAGAAATTTTTCTCCACATGGTTAATTAGCCATTGTTATCACAGAAGCATTTAGTGGCTTGTTGACTATCACTTGGCAGGAACAGTGGAGCTGTCAATAGGTTTGTACACTCCTGAATCCAGACCACCTCGTGGCACAAACTGTGCCAGTGTAGGTACATGACCTTGCTGCTGGTATCCTGCAGATGGGATGCTTCTCTGAAGAAGCGATCAAAGTGCAGAGGCACTAAAAATGCACCAGCATATGCAGAAAACAACAACACAGCAGGAAAGAGCAGTAAAGATGAATGTACCAAGAAGGACCGTTAATCTAGAAATTTATTTGGATGCTAACAGCTCTAATTTTACAAGTACGGAAAAAAAATGGGATGTGCATCTTAACATCCTCCTAGTTGTCTCTACCCTTGTTGCTTGGTATTTGTCAGCTGTGGAGTCCTAATCTATATTAGGTGCTCTTACTTTTCTCATAGTAAAACTGCTTTGTAGTAAAATAACAGAAATTCATCTCATTTTTTAAAAAACTCTGTTTTTAACTATGAACCTAAGAGTTATAAACATATTACTGAGTTATTACTGAACATGGATATAAATTTGGGCTTTTAATTCACAAGTTTCTTACTTGCTTGAGGGCAACCTCTCTGTGGCAGAATTCCTGTGTCAGTAGAAGTAAAGAGCATGGGCATCATTTTCTTTATGGATAACATAGTGGGGTTGGAAATGAAGTGATTCCGTATCATTTTGCCTTCTGAATTCCCACGTGTTTTCAGAGATTCTCCTGCTTCCTGTTAATTTATGCAAACTGCCGTTAAACAAATCAGGACATATGAAGATAAGATATCATAATGCACTAATATATTTTTGTTGTGATTCTGAGAATTACAGAAAGTAATGGTATAGCTAATCTGTTATAATTTTTAATTAAATATAATTTGTAATTACAAACTGATATTCCCAATCCAATCGGTCTCATGCTGATATTCCCTTGTGTTTGCTAACAAAAAGCTGCACAGAATAATCTCCATGGCGCTACCCATATTCTATCCGTTGTGAGTTACATAATATTTTGATGCTGACTAACATGGGCTTTGGGGAACACATAACAAAACGTAAATATAAGGCATTAAAAAGCAGCAACTTTACTAGCAAGTAAAAAAAATATAGCAGAAGCTTTGTGCCATAAACCTCTTAAAGATCAACATCGAAAAATGTTGAGGCTTTCTGTTTTTTTAAAGATGGAATTTTAAATATGTAAGCAGGATTCCAAATCTAACGCCAGTTCCATTTCTCAGAGCACAACAGATTCTCTGAAGCAGAAAGATGGTCTAGCTCTCAGGCCTACAAAGATTTAACAGTTGTTGCACTTATGCTGTCCAGCCTTTCTGCTTGTCCAGATTGGGAGCAGAACATGAATGTTAGCAGATGATGGATCTGTGAGATGTGTGGGTTCTCTTGGACATCCAGCTGAGGTTTTGTGCAGCAAATATGTTGCCTTCTCCTTTTCATGCTTAATAATATGTTGACTTCACCTGATATTGTACGGTCTTTCCTTCTCTGGTGGCACACACATGCTTACTCCTTAGAGGCAGCAAAAGGAATGTGTTTTTCGTGGGATAGAGAAGAAACTCTACAATTCCTTTCCACTTTGCCATCACCATTACATGTTGATCCACACCCTGAAACAGGATACCATGGGTAAGGATCAAAAATACTTCAAATTATTTATTTTCATACTCCTCATTTTGCAGATCAGAATTTCCATAAGTTCTCTTGTTCTAATTTTTGTCCATTTAAAACACAGTGTGTGAAATTAAAATATCTTTGGTATTTTTATTGGGCTTTTCTTAAGGAAATCATGACCAATTTCCACCTCAAAACTCAGTTTGTAATCCCCTAACAGAAGAAACGAAAGGGCTATAAAAATGGTCTTTGTAGTAAAAATAATCCTTTACTCCCTAGGACAGTGGAGCTATAATGTTCATGGATTTATTTTTCCATACGCTTTGAATTCTTAAATATGGGACTTACAGAAATACATGCCACATACGGGATTTCGAATATCGAAAGATATTGCTCAATTTTTAGCAGACATTTTACACCTTCTAAGCTGTTTGTATTGGTACTCAAATCCCAGTTTTGGAGGTTTATGTCAAAACCTTTTGCAACTAGCAGTTTATAAGACTTGTTTTGATCTCAGCATCACAATTATCTATGGAAAGCCTGATCTGGTCAAATACTTTATGCATACTTAGAAAGTGTCACCTTGTGGGACTCAAATACAACTACAAAAAACTGCCATTTGAAGAGACTGAGTTTTTTTCCCTTTTAGCTCATTTTAAGAAGTCATATGTACGAGTGTGACAATAATAGTTTGGTGACTTGGCAACTGCCTCAAGGGGCAGGTGTAAAGTTTGAAATGTAAGAACTGTGAAGATCAGCAGGTGTTTTGCTGGTGGTACGTTAAGGAAAGTGGTTTAGCTTTGTGGGTTGTTTTTTCCCACACTGGCCTTCACATGTCTCTGATTTAAACCAAATTACTATACTTGAGAAAAGAAGGGCTTTTAAGAAGGGGAAAAAGTGTGAGCTAATTTGTGTAGTGTTTATTAGCCTAAAAAGAGGTAGAAGCAAACAATATGTTGGAAAAGTATAGATATGATTATTCAATAGAAATTTGAGGAAATTATCCTAGCACAGTCCAAGAGACTAATGAGTCCATATTAAGAAAACGGCACAGTGTAGGTCACCTTATTATAAAACAGGATATTACAGAAATGGAGAAGGTGCAGCTGAGGGCAAGCAGAGTGCCACAGCAATACAATGATCTTAGTTATTCAGAAAGGTTAGAGAAACAAGATCCGTAGGCTAAGGAAAAGAATTAAGATTGAGATAGAGCCTCAGCGAAGTCTGCCAGAGTGTTTTCATACAATAGGTATAACAGCATTGAAGACAATACCTACAAGAGGATATTTGAACTTTTATTAGTAAAAGTGTACGGTACAAACCTGAGTAAGGGCACAGTGATTTAGATTCATTTGCTCAATATGTAGTAAATAATATGGAGTACAAGTTATGATAAAATGGGTTTATGTGTTTTAAAATATAGAGCCAATTAAATGGATATGCATTTTCCCACTTCCAAAAGAATGCCTGAACATTTTTACAGACTCCCTTACAAATATTTTGTGAAGCCTATGCGGTCTTATATCTAGCCAAATACACATTTAGATTTAGCTTTCGGATAGGCCAATAAATAAGACATCAAATGTTACAAAAACACAGAGAAAAGTCAAGCAGGAAGGCTTCGTGATGGTGCCCGTGTAATTCAGCCCCTTCCAAAATAATATTCTGATCCATTCTTTTCTTTAATTATGTAGCAGACTATGCAGTACTGCACAAACATTACATATGAATATAGATTTACTTGTAAACATCCTGTAGTACTGAGTGAACAACCAAAACCTAAAGCCTACTGCATTGCTCCATTGTCAGTCAAGAAAGGGTATTTTATTCGGTAAATGTACTGCTGGTTTCATGCATTACAACAACTGTGACTTTTATAAATATAAAAACATTCATGAGAATATTGATTAGTCTGGATTATTTCCAACACCATTTAGAACTGCAATTGGTACTCATAGCAGGCTTTTAGTCTGTTTTAAACACGTTTATACTTTGGAATAATGGCAGTCTCCACTCAATGGAGAATATCCGTCAAGGATGTAGATGTGTACTAGAACTAAAGTGTCAGCCCTAAGTATAAGGAGTATTCAGTAGATTGTTTCAGCATTCCCTTTTCACCAAGCAAGCTACATTCTCTGTCGTTGCTGGATCCCTGATAATTAGTCTCGTCTATCTGTAATGTGCTAAAACTACAGGGACTAAGTATGACTTCTGATGTGGAGAGAATGTATTTAATTTGTCTTTAAACTTATAAAATTTTCCTAATATCATTAAATACAAAATGCTTGGTCTATAAAACAAGTTTTAAAAGGGTAAATGAAATAGTGTTGCATTTAGAGAAAAACATTAGTTAGACTAGCTCATATATTTAGATGTTTTTGCAATTACTGGAAGGGAAAAAATCAGATTAAAAAGAATTAGCATTTCCTTGTGTGCTTGGAAATTAGGTACCAGAAAGGTGTGGAAGTAGGTCTGAACAAGAGAGACCTCATATGTTTGGGGAGAAAAAGTGATCACTTAAGACTCCATGGTGTGCATCTGAAAATCCCATTAGAGGATGTCAAGCTGCATTGGTCAGACAAAAAGAATATGAAATGGGACCAATTAATACTGATACTGTTGAGTGCATGGCAATAGCTTCTACTTCCTGCTTTACAGAGAAGAATACAACTGAGTGGAAATGATTTTGATACATTTGCATTTGTGGCTATAAGTCATATTGTGTATAAAGACATCTAACAACTACAGTGTAGTGACATTAGACCTTGATTCGCAGTCCAGTGTCTGGCACAATACTGCAGGTTCTGCCACTAATCTTTCCGATGACCTTGACCAGATCACTTCTCTTTGTAAATGCTTCATGTACTGGGTTTTGTTATATCTTGTTGTATCAACATACATAGCTATATATGTTGTCTACAAGCGTCTACAGTCTTCTGGAGAAATGCTTTTTCATACTGTTGGTACAGTCTGCAGAATGAGCCTATGATCTTCTCTAGGGAGACTTTAAATACCATAAAATCACGCAAGCAGCAGAAGGACCATGGCACAGAAAGGGAGCAAATCAATGGGATTTGCGGGATCAAGGAATTTTAAAGAGTTTCAAATATACAGATTCCTTGCACTGAAATAGCTCCTGAGCTGATTCAAAATTTGATCTATTTGCTCAGCATGTTTCCATGTCCGTGAAACAATTTACTTGTGACAGTTACACATTTTTTACAGGTTAGGAGCAGAGAGCTTTGACCTATTTTTTTCCAAACACTGAATAGTAGGTCCCTAGTACTACTAAAACCTGACATTCTTGGTTCTTAATTAAGGAGTAAATAGTATTCTACTTAAATAGAAGTCTGATCTTCAGACCTGTGGAATCCACTGCCAGAAAAATGGTTCAGAGGACTCTATCCTCAGGCATTAGTAAAAAGAAAGGACAAGTCAGTCCTCTTCCAGGCTGACTGGAACCTTCTCCACCTCTTTTATTTCCTCCATTTTCTTTATTCTCCAAGGTGTCCACCATGATTGGTGGTTGAAATTGCCACTCTGAAGGTCTCAAGGGGCCATTCAGCCAAAGATTATGGAGCCACAGTCTTCATATGTACACTATGTCCATTGTACAGTAATTTCTGTTGTGCTATAGAGTAGGGATGCCTTAGCTAAATAGCAGTCTTGCTGTGACAGAAACGTGTCCAAAGCAGACTAAAGGCTGTTATATTTAAAATGTTCTTCAGCTGCTTTTTAGCCAGTGAGTTCGCCCAGGCAGCTGTCCCACTGTAGTTACAGGGCTGCCTGTCTTGGGCAGACACCACGCACACTGCCGCGCAAAATTCCTATGGGGTGGCAACCCAGCCTGGCAGAGCTATAGGCTGTAGCACAGATGGCTTGGTGACTGGGATTAAACCAAAGCTCTTCTGAAGGGTGTAATTTTAATAACAGATAAGGAGTCTTTTACTGAGGCAACATATCCCATTTCCTTTTTTTTATCCTCTGTTTTTGGAGGGCTACTGATTTAGGAGGAGAATTGCCTAGAATTTCATTTATCAGCCAGTAAAGTATTTTCCTACACAGTATCAATTATAAGTGTTCAGAGAGAGCAAGCCAAATGGAATGAAAACCAGAGTACAAGCAGTGTTATCCAACACGTTTTTCCCCATATTTATAGCTTCTTCTGTTGACTCATCACTACAATAAGACAAAAGATCATTTTGTTCTTGACTTATTAATAGAAAAGGGGATTTATGTGCTATCTGGTTAAAATATGCTATAGTATTTATCAGCCACCAGCAACTTTTAAATTCTCTACTGAGAAATAGTTTTGTAGACTGAATTTATCTCTGTTACTCAACACTAGAAGTAGCCTAGGAGAGCCTGGAAGCAGTTAGAATATGTGAAAGACTAATTTTTGCATTAGCTGGTCTCAGGTGATGATCAGACAGATAGTCTACAAGCACTTTGGTAGAGAAAAATGAAACTGATGACTATATGATCAGACATCATGCTCTTTCTGCTTGACTAGCTAACATCCTATTTTCAGTCCATAAATTCTACATGGTACCCTTTAAAATGCACTCAAAAGCATGTAACCTTCACTCTTCCTTTTTCCCCCATGTTTATGGACCATCTTGATGATTCTAAACAGAGTTCCTTCCAGCTGAAGTGAAACAAGATCAGTTTAGAAGAGTTTCACAATGCAGTTCCAGTGTTTCATCAGATAAGTGTTTTATAGCTCACTAGCGAGCATAGCTGTGTATTCCATTTTCTGTCATCAGCATGAACCTATGTTTCACACACGCATTTTATAGCCACAAGTTCTCATGCTCAGAATCTGCTCCGACTTACAGTTTTGGCAACTCATTAAGTTTCTCATATGCACGAGAGCCCATTTACACTTCCAACAGGCCATCCTTGTTTCTCTGAACAGGTAACTCAGGTGAACAACAACGATTAAAAGCCACATAAACCTGTAGCCTAATCCCCAAACAGATACACTGTTTTATTTTCACATGTAATGCTCTCATCTTATAAATGAGGTTGTTTGTCTTGCATATCAAAGAAAACAGCAGCATGACTATGAGCACAAGTTCCCAGGCTGTGGGGTGGACCTGCCTGTGTTGGCATGAATGTTCATTTTCAGCCTTACTGGGCAGTTAATTGGGTTCAGTCTAAAAAATTACTGTCTCTCAGGTGCCATTCTCCATTTTTTGCCCATTCAATGAAGAAGCAGAGTTAATTGCTTTCCAAACTTAAATTAGATTTTAGGAAGAAATTCTTTACGTTGAGGGTGGTGAGGCACTGGAACAGGCTGCCCAGAGAAGCTGTGGCTACCTCATCCCTGGCAGTGTTCAAGGCCAGGTTGGTCGGAGCTTTGAGAAGCCTGGTCTAGTGGCAGATATCCTGCCCATGGCAGGGGGTTGGAAGCAGATGAGCTTTAAGATCCCTTCCAACCCAAACCATTTTATGATTCTATGAAATAGTCTTTCTTATGATTTTTAACTTTCTTTTCTAAGCAAATTTTAATGGAAGAAATTAATGTTGAGCAACTGAAAAGTTAAAAATGTGCCAATCATGAGGTAGTTATGAATACACAGTTAAAAAGTGAAACCCCAATACAGTAAATGATACAATAAACAAAACAAAGCTGTGCAATCCAAAGAAAACCAACCACAGCTAATAAAAACCTCCTCTACCTTATCACCACTTCTGGTGTAGATTTCTGATATATTTGTGACTGTATCTTCAATATCTGCATTTACACAATACTGATTCACTACAACTTGAGGATCTACATCACGCTCTTCCTAATTCTCTAATCACTAGCTTTTTCCTCTATAGAAGGATACTGTCCCAATTACGTTGGATGCAAAGACTAAAGGTAGAAGGAAAAATGACATGCAACCTTTTCCCAACCTTTTCTTGTCATTCTGCACCTACTTTGGTATCATTTGGCCTGATTAACTGAATATCACTGGATTGAGAAAAAATCCTTCTGATTTTCTTTTTTCCCACTGCATTTTTCAAGCAGAAAATATATTAGTGACAGAATTTCTGTTTGCATGAAAGGGAAAAGAGCTGTTACGATCTCGCTGCACAAAGTTATATATAGAATGTGCATGCTAATGACTAGGAGGTGTTGATTAACATCATACTTTTATTTCACACAAAGATGTGTGAAACTTTCGTAACAAAACTTGTGAGAAAGCAGAATATGTCTCATGTATGTGTTTGTTTATTAAAGTGATACAGTCAGCAGTTCGCCTAAGTCAAACTAACTTGCAGCACGTCTCATAGCCTTGCTGGGTAGCAATTACATTCTTCTTGTCTTCCCCTCACCCCAGTCCCTGCCCCCAGCCTGCCCAGTCAAGATTACAGTTTGTATTTTACTCGCTATTAAAATAAGCACATTTAGAATAAGCAGATTTAGTTTTGCTCAGGACCAGGACCCCATCAGCCCCACATACAGGTCAATGAGTAGGCAAATGGCTCTTCTCAGCAGTCAGCAGAAGGCTGTGCTGATCAGTCAGTAGCCCTGGAAGACCCAGGGAAGAAAAGCATAAAAATAACTGAAGGGAATAAACCAGTGGGTTGCTGAGGGAAAAGGAAGGCCACTCCAATTCGGAGAGTATTTGACAAAGGTGGGCTTTAGAAATAGTTTTTGGTGGGGCTTTTTGCCTACGAAATAAAATTGCCATCTCAGCTCTACTTTGTTCTCACTTCGTGCCTGCTCAAGCTGACTTTGTTTCTGTAATGGCTGGGAAAGGTTTTTCAGAGGCAGATCTGAGTCAGCTGGAGTGGCCGAGGAAAGGAATTCCCCTCCTTGCTTAAGTGGGCAACTGTGTTGGCAATGGGTATTCTAGATGAAATGTGTGGTTCTGCATGCTGTTTATGCTGTGCTGAAGATCCTGTTATTACTTTTGTTGGTGGATAATTTCTTTTGACAAAATGCTGCAGATTCATCTTTACATATGAATTTAGGAGTACAGAGTGGGAAGCATAAAAAAATAATACAGAACTGAATATGCAGCGTCGCAGTGCACAAATTACAACATTCAGCAGTTCAAAAATGCCAAGATAGATAACTTTAATTTTTCATAGTACCTCTGTGCTTGTAAAGCTTTAGCTTTTGCTCATGATAATAAACATCACGTAATCAAACTCATCAAAGAACAGATTAAGCACCGTTTCAAAACCTGGTTGCATGAGAAAAGTATACTGCTCACATTTAGCCAGTACTCCTGTGAATGTGTGATGTGCTGTCAACATCTGAATTTCCTATTCTAACTTATGCTGTGAGGTTAAGGAGTAAAATAAAGTTTTTTTTCTATGGCCCATCTATGCATGGCTTAAAATAGTGTTTGTACAATAGGTCGTGGGTCAGGTTGAAATGCTGTCACCTCCCAAATGCTTGGTAACACCCAACTAGTGTCAAGAGATACTTTGGTTTTATAAGTCGCTTTATGCTCTCTCTGGCTTTTGGAACACACTGTAATTCTCACTAACTTACCTGACATCTGAAGAAAAAATAATGAAAATATAAAAAGCTTTTTTATTTGGGGATTCCAGCATTTCATTCCTGAAACATTTACATGAATACGGTAATATAATGTGAAGAAGGAGCAAAGCAAACGCTTACAATGTGATTAGATAATTTTTTCTTTTCTTTGCAGGCTCTCAAATAAATGATATTTCTTCCGGTTCATTGTCTTAATTAATTGGTCCTACTGACTTCACTCATCTTCGAATGCTGCTTCTGATTTTTCCATCCTATGGTTGTCTCAGAGATCTGGCTTTCCTTCTCCGCTGGACTTTATAGCTTTCTTCTACTATTTGAAATTATTCAATCTGCTGTCTCTTCCCATCTGATTAATTTAACAAGTATCCCACCTCCTGAAAGGGGGAGGAGAGATATGCTAGTTCATATCCATTCTGAATTAACGCTGCAACTGGGCATGCTGTTTTATGATAATTACTAGAAATCAGCATGTTAGAATGTCTGTGTTACACATCAATGAGATAATGTTATTAAAGTATTTCTTACCTTAAAGAACATAAAAGTTGAATTAAATTCTAAAAGGATTACTACTGATTTTGAGTAACGTGTATCCACTTCTCAACAATAAAATTGCATTAATTGGCCTGTCAAGCATAAAAATTACCTTACAATGGAACTTGGAGTGGCTTCTGAAATAACACAAACACGGGAAAAAGAGAACAAGTCTTGAGATAAGAACCTTACCAGATTTCAGGAGTTGCTTTATACTTCATATAGAAAACTTCATATGCAGTCCTCCTCCTCCTCCTCCCCCCCTTATTTAAATAAGAGCACATACTTAAGTAAACAAAATAGCAGAAATACAATGAGGGGAGTTTTCCAGGAGAAAATCTACACAGGAATGATTCCGCGAAGCCAAATGGAGGGTACAACTGGTGGCTGGAGAACTGCTACCACTGCCGCAGGACTCCGTCTCGGGCTAAGGGAATTCCTGTATTCTAAATGCCACTCCAGCATCTACTGGATCTCATTAACTACCCCATGTTTCTGCCTGATACAGAAGTTTACCCGTAGGTGATTGATAAACTGTGGGCTCTGCAGTAGTGATGATACTGCAATACCCTTCCTTCACTAAAAAACTTGGGTTATTACTAACCTGAGAAAATAAAAATAGGATAAAAAATGTGTGTATGACATAAATATTTAATTTCAATGCTTGCCCTATATTCTTGTATAATAAACAAAAAACAGTCCTGAAATAAAGTCCATAGATCTGGCTGTTCTGTGAAGTACAGGTTTCCCCTCTACACCACACTGGATCATTGTACAGGAGAGAAATAGTAAAGCAAAAGGAATCAACAGAAGGACCTTGAAAATCTTAATCTGTTTTTCTTTTCTCAGCATAAGACTTGTTTAAAGACAGGAAAGATGCTACTGCAGTACAAAATGAACCATAAAGCTAGACAGTGTTGCTTGATCTTGTTTTGATTCACATCCACACAAAACAAGTTACTAGCAAGCTACTTATATACATATACACATAGAGATAGATACAGTTGTTAGTGCTCACTGTATTAAAAAAGATATAATCTCAGTTTGATACGGGCTAAGGGGAAAAATGAGGTAACATGACAATGTTTATATGGAAAACGAGGAAATTTCATTAAAAAATTAAAAGCATACAAAACATTACAGCCTAAGTTTGGTTTTGTTTTGGTCAGAGATTTACTGTAAAAATGTGAACAATATATCAGTACTGTAAACTCTGGAAAATACCACCTGAACTCAGCTACCTGTTAGAAATATTCTAGACCTCTGGAAGCCAGAAGAACCTGCTGAAAAGCTGATGACCACATAGTAACTAACACAAGTGGTATTAAAAAAAGAAGACATTTTACCTTTTATATTTGCTTCGGCTTTGATTTGACACAGATGGAAAGAATCTAATGAGAATATTAGCCTTTGATACAGCAACTTAAAATGCTTTTAACCTTTAGTAATATTTTGTCCCTATTTTCTCACAGGACTTCTGATTTCTGCATTCTGAGCTAAGGTGCTTTCTTTCATTTAGCTGCAAACTATGGCTATGCTATGAGAGGTAAACTTCACTTTGCTCTGTTAGTTGACCTCCTAGCTTAGTTGGCTACAGACTACAAGGTTGTCTACCTTTGGAGGCCTTTAAAAATCTTACCTATTCACTGAAATTATTTAGAGCCACACTATGCTTTTGATCTGCATTAACAGTTCCCACAGATTTTACTGATGTTTCAGGCATAGGGTGTTAAATTAGACTGTAACAACAAATGTGCCCCCTATTATTACTGCTTGGATACTCAATGGACAAAAATTATTATATTTTTTTTACTTTTGAAGCTGTCGATTTTGGGGTCTTTGATTGTAAAAGGATTTAGGATCTCACATACGTCCCCTGAGTATCATTTATACTTTTAATGGGACATATAACCAATTTTCCATTGATTCCTCTTGACTTTTCTGCCCTGTAAACATTATACATCTGTAATAAATCTCAGGCTCAGGCTCCGCTGTCCACTTTGCCTCTAAGGAAGGCCCAGAATGCAGTAAAAGTACCACTCTTCTGCACAGAAATTGCCA
>NC_088884.1:16312637-16315137 GCF_037157495.1 Lathamus discolor | reverse complement strand
TAAGGTATGCACAGAAGTTCAAGCAATAAATACATACATTAGTTCAAAGCCTTACAATAGCTACGCAAAGCAGATGCAGAAAAGCAGATTTGCTATTACTAGCAAGCAATGATATAAGAGTAAAAATTCATGAAATGCATTAAAGCAACATTTTTCTTAGAAAAAGTCTGGTCATTTATGGGTCCACCAACATTTTTACATAATATGCACAATTATCAAAATACAGACCAAGCATCTCAGAAAACTCCAAAAAACCTAAAATCTATTTTCAAAGCAATTGCAGTTTTGGAGGTTTTTCTGGTATAATGTGCAAGCAGCTATTTTTTTTTTTAAATTGTATTTATATAAAACCCATGCAAAACTCTACAGGTATATGCATTCTGTGGCTGAGACTTCCTTTCAAAAGTTTTGTAACTGAGGTATGCATACTTTAGCATTGTAGTCTTAGGCCACCTTCCTGATGGTAACAATTACCACATTTACTTCCAGTCCATCAAAGTCTCTTGAACATGCACTCAAAACACCCATCATTCCCTTTCAGGTATTCCCCACATCAGAATCTTAGACGACTGATTGACTGAAAAAAACCGCTTACAAGGTGGGTCCTTCTCTTGATTTTATTACTGTTGTAATTAAACTTTCTGTTGATCATGACCCAAAGACAAACATAATGAAAAGTAGCAGTTACTGTGACGTTCTCACAATTCATGCAATCTGCCATAATTGTTCTAATTTCTTTTGCTTTTGTTTTTTTTTCTTTTTTTTTTTTTTTTTCTTTTGCAGAGGTAGAAGCTTTCAGAAAGCCTTTTGGGTAAGTGGGAAAACCCTTTCGAAAGCCGTTATGTCCTTTTATTTGGCGTGATAGATGACTGTGTATATCTTTAAGTCTATTTGCTGACTTCAGCAAAGAATAAATGATGAGCTTAGTTTGCAAGAACCAGGACCATCACATGGAACTGGTACATATGTTAAGCTCTAGCAGCCACCTTCTGTCAAAAACTGTTTGTAAAGCAATAACCATAATCAGGTTATGAGGTCCCTTGGTTGGGGGAAAAAGTATTATCAAGACTTGGCACAGCACATGAAAAGCAACACGTAAAGTTTCTAGGTTTTAAGCAAACATCTGACTATGCTATTTTCAACTACACCATAACGCATTATCATATTTTTGGGTTTGGAGTTGTCAAGAAAACCAGCATTCCAACAATTTGGCCTGTGCAAGTCTTCCAAAGGGAGTGTATTGTTAGTGTTAATATCCCGTATAAGCAGAGGCAGAATTATATGCAACTTTGGTTTGACTGAAAATAAATACCATGGACTACAATTGCTATATCTTTGCTTTCAGTGTAAAAACCCACCTAGATCACTTTAAATCAATATGAAATTAATTTTTGGCTTTACTAGACCTTTTATGTTTGGTTCCTACTTTTTTTTTTTTTTCATTATAACTTAAGACTATAAAAAATAGTACACAACAAAGATTAAGACCATACAAGACATCTTCTAACAACATGTATTCACCACAGAAAAAAACAGACTGAATGGGAAAAAAATAAAACATAATGTATTATATATAACAATATGCAATCTGCATTTGCATCAAGTACATCATTATTTTGGTCAGTGATCCACATTTGTTGCTTTCTATCATAACTTCCACTGCAGACTTTGTTCTCACCTCTGTCTTAAATGAAAGCAAATCTTCACTGCATTTAGATTGACTTTTGGCCTCAGAAGATTACACTGTGACTGAATTGACTTTTTTTCGTATTTGTTTCTTTGTATAGGGCTAAATGAAAAGATCCCAGAGGTCATCAGAAAACAGCAGGTAGTTCATGGAAAGGTTCCTTTGTACTAATTAAAGTTACAGAAGGCTGACCAAAGCATGTGGCTGCTTCTGTCGTTGAGCTATTGGCCATTGTTAGAGTTGGCTTTGGTTTGCAGCTGTAGCCTTTGACTGTGTTTGCAGGTAGACAAAGCTTTATCACAAGGAGGTAAAGAGTACAGTTGTAAGATATATGCAGATATGCAAATGTTTCTATGGTGCTTGCACAGACAATGTTAGCTTAGGATTGCACTTTACATCTTAACACTAACAGCACAGACTGGAAGCCTAAAGGTTTTTAGATGGTTGCAACAGTCTAATTACTGTGGTTTGTAATAACTAACTTATGTCATTTACAGTTGGTGGCACCAACATAAAAAACTAATGTTCTGTTGTTTAAAATTCAGCTAGATACAAGCAGTGACACTAATTTCTGATACTACTCCTGTGCAAATTAAAAACAATAGCAACAAGTTGAACTTGACCAGCAATTGTTTCTAACATTACAACTACTGTATGCTGGAAATTCACATTAATGAAACTAACACTATTTTTGGCAGTATATGAGGCCCATTTGCTTTCTACAGAACATGTATCCTCATATTCAGTCATTTCATGAACCCTTAGGAGCCACATTTTTTTTAAAATGGGCAAGCCATTATATAAAGAACAGTT
>NC_088884.1:16285137-16307637 GCF_037157495.1 Lathamus discolor | reverse complement strand
AGGTCATTTAAAAATTACTTTCATCACTAAAAAACAACTGAACTGTGTCTTCTGAAAGGTGGAGAAAAACCATTCATCTGTTTTTACGGCAGCACAAGTAAGTGTGTGCCTTGAGATATAAGGGACCTTTGAGAAGGTTGGGTTTTTTACTTAGTATCTTTTTTTAAACATTTGTAAGTGTTGAAAAGAACTTCTGAATCATAGAATCATAGAATCATAGAATAGTTAGGGCTGGAAAAGACCTCAAGATCATCTAGTTCCAACCCCCCTGCCACAGGCAGGGACACCTCACACTAAACCATCCCACACAAGGCTTCATCCAACCTGGCCTTGAACACTGCCAGGGATGGAGCACTCACAGCCTCCCTGGGCAACCCATTCCAGTGCCTCACCATCCTAACAGGAAAGAATTTCCTCCTTATATCCAATCTAAACTTCCCCTGTTTAAGTTTGAACCCATTACCCCTTGTCCTGTCACTACAGTCCCTGACGAAGAGTCCCTCCCCAGCATTCTTATAGGCCCCCTTCAGGTACTGGAAGGCTACTATGAGGTCCCCACACAGCCTTCTCCTCAGGCTGAACAGCCCCAACTTCCTCAGCCTGTCTTCATACGGGAGGTGCTCCAGTCCTCTGATCATCCTCGTGGCCCTCCTCTGGACTTGTTCCAACAGTTCCATGTCCTTTTTATGTTGAGGACACCAGAACTGCACTCCATTTAGGCTTCAAATTCAGGTATTTTTCTCAAAATTGTGGCTGGTTTTTATGTAAGTCTTCAATGTTTCTAATCATGATATAATGCTATATTAATCACTTCTAGATGTTATAACACTATTATTACAATATTCTGTTCCTTAAGTTGCTCCCAAGAAATTTTATTTTGTGCACCTGTATTTATTTCTTCATTATGGTGGCCCTCAAGTGTCTGTACTGGGACCAATACTACTGACTTTCTTCAACGACACAGCAAGTGGGATTGAGTGCACCCTCAGCACGTTTGCAGATGACAGCAATCTGAGTGGAGCAGCTGATCTGGTGGAGAGAAGGGATACCATTCAGAGGGACCCTGAAAGGCTTGAGGAGTGGACCTGCATGAACCTCAGGAAATTCAGTACAGCCAAGCATAAGGCCCTGCACCTGGGCCAATCCCCAATATCAATACAGGCTGGGGGGATGCAGGGATTGGCAGCAACCTCCCAAGAATGACCTGAGGATACTGGTGGATGAAAAATCGGACATGAGCTGGCAATACGCACTTGCCACCCAGAAAGCCAAACTCCTCCTGGGCTGCATAAAAAGAAGTGTCACCAGCTGGCTGAGGGATGTGATTCGCCCCCTGTACTCTGCTCTGAGATCCTACCTGGAGTACTGCGTCTAGCTCTGAGGTCCCCAGTACTAGGCATCATGGACCTGTTGGAGTGGGTCTAGAGAAGGGCCACAAAAAATGGTCAGAGGGCTCTAACGCCTCTCCTAAAAGAAAGGCTGAGAGAGTTGGGGTTGTTCAGCCTGAAGAAGAAAAGGCTCTGGGGAGACCTTATTATGACCTTTCAATACTTCAAGGGGGCTTTGTAAGAAAGAAGGAGGATTTTTACCAAGGCCTGTAGTGACAGAACAAGGGACAACATTTTTTAACTTGAGACATAAGGAAGAAATCTTCTACAGTGCCGGTGGTGCGACACTGGAACAGTTTTTGCCCAGGGAAGCTGTGGATGCCCCGTGCCTGGAAGTGGTTGGATGGGGTTTTCAGCAACCTAATGTAATGAAAGATATCCCCACCCACAGCAGAGGGCTTGGACTAGATCTTTAAATGTCCCTTCCATCCCAAACCACTCTATGATTCAATGCTATGCTTTCCTTTCCATGCTTAAAAAATGTTGACTACAGAACTTTCATTTTTTACCATATGAGTTCAGTTCCTTTAAAGGTGGTGTCCAGGTTGTTTTTATTACATTTATGTGGTTGGAATGCTGCCACTGTACAAATAGGGAAGATTACAAGATATAGCCATTAAAAAAGCACTACACACGGAGATACTAGTTCCCCTTGTGCTCTAATTTTTTAGTATGGAGGACTTCTTTTTTGCAAGGACAGTTCAAAGACTGTTTTGATGACTAATCTGTGAAAGACTTAATAGCTTAAAACACTAGTATTTTTTGTCAACTATACGTTCTTCCAGATCAACAGTAAATCAAGACCAAATCAATCAGTTCTGTTTTTCCACGCAAATATAAATTTCATAGGCTTTTCTACCAGCAACTTGAGAGTACAGCTTGTAGAAAATGCTGCCATACAAACTTTCTGGAAGTGTAACCACAAGCAATATAACATTGGCTCTTGAAACTAACATTTCTCTCAGGTCTACAGTTTGGTTTTCAAAATCAGAGGTTGAAAGGCAAAGTTCAGGCATGTTGTATAGAGACGTAAAATATCTTCCATTTCTAGCATTTTCTGTATATTTTGAGGAGGAAGTAACTACACAAAATACATATGAAAAACAAAACCTTTTTTCTTTTCTTTTCCATAAGCAAAACAAGATTTGACCACTCATCTTTTAAATTGCTGAATACATTCCTATCATCTTGACAACTTTCAGTATAGCACGATATATCTCAAGATATTCATTGTACATAGAAAGCAAAATATTGATTGGTATTTGTAACTAACATGACAATTTGTGTCTATGTTTCAATACATTTAAACATAAATTCCAAAGAGTATATGCCATGTCTTTTTATTAATAACTATGCTACTTAACTAACAACAAGCCATAGCTCAGTGATGTCTGAGTTCTGATCAAAACTTATCTATAAACAATTGGAATCTGTATTTGAATGATGCGCAAATTGATGGAACATCCCTGTGTTCAGAACTAGTCAGTATTTTTCATTAATGACACAGAAGATAGAATAGAAAGCATGGTTATTATCTTTGCAGATGTCAATAAAATGGGAGGTAGTGCAAGCACGTTAATGAAGATGATGAAATTTCAAGTATGTGGCAACTTGAGAAAACCCAGGTAGAGGTTTAGAAAAACATGTTATATACAAAGAAAGGCTGAAAGAAGGATGACTTAGGTTATAGAATGAGCAACAGGTCAGATGCTAGAGAACTGAGTTCAGTCACTGCTAAACTCTTTGGCAGAATAAAGGGATGACAAAGTTACTTCTTAGTGAGTATTATTTCAATATCATGTTCAGATGTCCTCATCAAAATGGCTGTCTCCTATTGAACAAATGCTGGCAAACTAAACCTCTACCTAAGCTCAGGACTAACAGTGCAGTGTAATAAACAGAGGAGATGCCTGCAGCAAAAGCAAAAATACTATACAGCAGTGCTACACTATTTCAAAGAACTTTTTGGCAAAGATATAAACAAATGAACAGACTCATTCCACCTTCTTTACAATTGGTGGTTCTACTGTTATAAAAGAAAACTTTCCCTGTACTCCAGCACTTTCAAAATGAAACTCTGTGAGACGCCTCTGCAACAGAAAAGGATTCTAGTAACATGGAGAGCTGCCTGCTCATTTCAGAACATTACTTCTCTCTTGCTCATAGATCGCAGAACATGAAGTCCCTCTGTCTCTGTGTCTGCCGCAAATACACACTCTTCTGCATGCTTTACAGCTTTACATGGAGATTTTTCTCTCACTCCTGCAACTGGCAAACTACAACTTGATGTTATCATGCTCTCAGATGTACACTATATTCTTAAAGACATCACTGTTTATATTATTTAACTGGAACAACTGCCAGGTGCCAGGAGACAGGTAACAGTTGCTGAACAGTTACAGAGGCCTCAAGAAGATCGTTTGTAGGCTGCTGGAGAGGAGATTTGAGGCTTCAAAGGAAAAAGACAGATAACAGGACAGGCAGCTGAGGGATAAATATACACTAGGAAGGAATGTATAAAGTAACTTCCAAATATTTAGAGATGAAGCCGAATTCCCAAAGCCTACAATAACTCTTCTGATACAAGGTGAACTTGTCTTATGAGTTTCGCACAAGATAAGCCTGATCCTGCCTTAGGAAAACTTGTAGTGTTACAGCTACTAAAATCCTGATAAAATCTAGACAACAGAAACAAGTGTTACATTCAACTTATAAACATTGGAACTTGTCCTGTTGCTGACAAGAAAACAACCAGATCCTATAACAGAGTACATGATTTCTTAATTAAATTGAGTTGAGCTGGTGTCAACAAGGAGAAAGATACTTGGTGCAATATTCTCAATTATGGATAGCATGTTTTCTACTGAGGTTTCATGTCATACCAGCTTTAATATAAGGGGATACTGAATACAGAAAAACAGCAGTGAGAAAGCAGGACAACAAAATATAAATCATGGTAATAAACAAGGTTTGGACTCGATTAGTAGAAATAGTGCTCACCCCAGGTTTTCAATAGAAAATACATCTTGTCTTTGGAAAAAATATTAAGCCAGACAATGTGTTTTACAGCCATCAGCAGTGAGGTACTACAAAGACTCTTCCCTTTTCCTAAACCAGAGATGTAACAATTGAAGTTTCACTGTATATCTATCATCCAATTCTATAGTGGGGAGGAGGGGGAAAGCAGGCAAGGTGTTCGGTGTTGAATTCTGAAACCCACTGAGGAAATGCCACAACCCCTCCAGGATTCCCAATGGTATCTGGGTCCTCTAAACATTGTTGCCCATATTCACCAAAAATCTCTAATGTTCTGTTAAAATCATTTAAGGGAAAGCGCTGTGGGACACCATGACAGAGACATGTAGTCTCTCAGACAGCTAAGTCAATGTAAAGACTGGCACTGAAAAGACTTTGCTCTTGGGTTTGTACTGAAGAGGTGGTAGATGCTGAGAGAGAAAAGCTGCCCAGGTCCATGTGCTTACTTGTGAGCTTTTTAGCCAAGCGTATGTTTTGCAGCAAGTCATGTAATTTTTTTAAGACCTTTCAGTGCATTTTTTATTCCACACAGGGGCTGTAATAATCAGTCTAAAATCGTAAAAGGGAGGCTTTTTCCTGGGTTGCAGCTGAAAGTATTTTGCATTGCTACGGTGACCTAGGTACCTAGTAACACTAGAGTTTTTTACTTCGGTATTCAATGGCACAAAGGGCAATAAATTAGATGATGTCTTGAAGTCCCTCCCAGGCTTATTTTCTATGAGACTTTAATTTTGATACTATTGACTCACAAGCTTTTCTAATGCTTCATGCAGAAGTATATAAAGACGATGAATTTTCTGGAACTCAGCTGAAGAAAGCTTTCCCAGGGGAATCTTTGGGACTGAACAGTTTCTAAGCCATACGTGGTATGACAACCTCGGGTGATTATTTCTTTAAAGATTTTGTTTGCCTCTTAAAGTAATAAAGATTTTTAAAAGTTAAAAAAATAAATAAATAAATTAGATAGCTCCCAAACAACTTTAACCACTTCCTAAAACAAATGATGTACAGTTTGACACATTCTTCCTTACAATTCTGTAGACAGCCTTAGCCCACAGACATTATACCTTCAAAACCGGCTGGTTAATGTGCAGATACTCTTCCAACCGTACTACTTCTTCAGTGTCTTTACTTCCATTACATTGACTATGCTTCAATACAACAAAAGAACAAACAGAACATGCTATACTTGGGTAGCAGTATCTTTGACAGAACTGCACATTTCCAGTGTAACTTTTAACTTTGAACACCTGCAATTTTTATTTACATTTTTATTTATCACCGACACTGCCCTCAATTCTTTCATGCTGTAGGCATCCTACAAGTGCTATTTTGACTCAGCCACACGAAGTGCCCTGTATACTTTAGGAGGAGATATTAAAAAGATTCACACCTACAGAATTCTTCAAACTGTGGAAGCCTGACAATTTCTGTGTACAAGTCAACAAGGGAAGCTACTCAACACAATAATACTGTGGCTGAACTAATTCTTTCTGTACATTCCTGTATTTTAGTATTTGAAGAACATTTTTAATCTTTATTTTTTTCTGAAGCATCTTGACTAAAGATTTCTCTGTGCTAACATCTAACACTGTATAAAGTGTTTTCCTAGTATAACCTGATGAAACACAAATGATTTACAACTTCCATTACTTTTAAAGCTGTGACTTTTGGTATACTTTACTATGAAAATACTTTTCAACACATTTTATTTAGCAAAATGATAATCACTGTATTATAGAGGTAGTAACTGACCTCTTTGTTGTGATGTGGGTTGTTTAGTTTGCTTGTTTGGTTTTTTTTTTCTAGTAGATCTGAGCTAGCACTGCCTCAGGAAGAGCTGTATCTCACCTTGCCAGTACAGCTGTAGGTCTGTAGGATATTCTATAGCAGTTTAAAAAGAAAAGCTTTCCTTTCCAATCAATTTTTCCTGATCCAGAATTTTTATATTTATGCTTTAGTAGGCAAATGGAGACAAATCCTCAAATCCTACAGTATTTTCCAGATATCTAATTCTATTACTTTGACTTTCTACAGTTTCATGCTGTTATAAAAAGTTTAGTATTTTTCTTAAGTAGAAGTGAATTGTTTATTGACATGAATATGTACAGCCATGTAGGAAAATACTAATCCGAATACTAAGAAAGGGAAGAAAGAGTATTAGATGAGTAATTAAATACAAATTCAGTAATGCTGCAACTGTCACTGAATCCATTATTATTTTTCCTTGAACATCAGGAATCACAGAATCACAGAATCCCAAGGGTTGGAAGGGACCTAAAAAGATCATCTAGTCCAACCCCCCTGCAAGAGCAGGGTAACCTACAGTACATCACACAGGAACTTGTCCAGGCGGGCCTTGAATATCTCCAGTGTAGGAGACTCCACAACCCCCCTGGGCAACCTGTTCCAGTGCTCTGTCACTCTTACAGTAAAGAAGTTCTTCCTGATGTTAACGTGGAACTTCCTATGCTCCAGTTTACACCCATTGCCCCTTGTCCTATCACTGGATATCACTGAAAAAAGCCTAGCTCCATCATCCTGACACCTACCCTTTACATATTTGTAAACATTGATGAGGTCACCCCTCAGTCTCCTCTTCTCCAAGCTAAAGAGACCCAGCTCCCTCAGCCTCTCCTCATAAGGGAGATGTTCCACTCCCTTAATCATCTTTGTGGCTCTGCGCTGGACTCCCCCATGTACATTCACATATACTGAAATGCTGAAGAAGCATTGTTATTTCTAGATAAAATAATGCCTATATGGAAATCTCAACCTGTAAGCATGAAAGGGGGGAAGTACCTATTGTCACATATCCTTATCAGGCAGCTGAGGGTGTGCTACCTCATTTCACTAAGGACAGGGTGAAGCTATAACATCATGATGGAAGAAGACTGGAAATGTGATGCCTATAGAAGCACTGCTCCTCAGTGGAGATATTTCTGGATGCGTTTTGCCAACTTGCCACTTTCAAATTATAACCTTCCACCCTGGGTCCTCCAAGAGCTATGTTGAGAAAAAAAAAAAAGCAGCAGCAATCTTTTCTTCTCTCAAATGCAACATTGAAACACACAAAAATATCTTATAACATACTTTTTTTTATATCTATCATCTTATCCATCACCAGGATTTAAAGTCTACTGTGGTGGACCTGGTGCACTGAATTGGTGGTGGAAAGCAGAGACAACAGCCCTAGCTGGCAGGCACTGTTGCAGATTGACAGGAGGTAAGAGTGACTGGAATAATTAATTAGGCCACTAAAGTTTGTCTTCTTTAGTACATCGCTAGAGGAGACAGCGTAAGATGAAATTAATGATCAGTGGTCACAAAGTGCCTCTGGTGGATCAAGCAAGGTATAAAGACAAGTAAGAATGAGTTTGTGTAAGCCTATTACTGCTTTTACAACCTTGAAGACTAGAGATTTTCTTTCCTATTGATAACAGGGGCTGATAAAATTTTGTCAGCGACTGCAAAAGAAGTTACTGTTCTCCATGCATTCTCTTCAACTGTTCTAAGATATAAAGTAGGTGAGTCCCTCTGGGGGAAAAGAAGATCACAAACCCCATCATTGCTAACTGCACAAAATTGGTCTGGCAAACACTTTTCTTTTGTGATACCTTAGAAAGACGCATCATTGCAAGAGGATCTTCCTTACTCAGTGCAGGGCATGGCATTTCATAAAGTTCATCCTGGCCCAGTCCTTCCATCCACACAAGTCCTGTTAATGGATTTCCTATCCTATACATACAGACTGCTCCCCTTAATCTGATGTCATCTGCAAACCTGATGAGGAGGAGGTCCATATTCCAGGACATCAATAAAGATGCTAAAAAGTACAGGGCCCAGCATATTCTTATGTCCCAGGAGAAATCAGAGAATACCCAGGTTTTGCAAATAGAAGACCAGAGTAAAAGGCAAGAACAATTACTAATGGGATATGATGCTCTTGCATGAACACGGCAGAGGAAAGCTACTCTTGAGTTCATACATGTATCTAGTATCAGGGGAAAGGGGGACAGCAGGAAGATACTTGTTAATATCTGAAAATGTGAACATGATAGTATTTTAAAAAAGAATATGCCACAAGCTACACAGATGGTCCGAAAATGAGGAACAAACATTAAGAAGGCAGTTTAATGCCAAAGTCCAAAAGGTGATTTTATCTGTATCTTTTTGATTTTAGAGGAATATAGATTACAGAAAATATTGAGATATTACACTTCTATTAACAGGAAAAAACTCTCAGACCTTTGTAAAAATCACTTAGAAACTCATTGGTTAACAGGACATTCATTCCCAATTAATCCGGGCACAACTACGAAAATTTTGTCTTGCTCATATTTGCACATATAAAAAGGTTCTGGATTTCAACATTAGCAATTTTGCTTATGCTGTAGACTACCAAGAGTGTACAAATTTTCAAAGATCTAATAAAAAGATTTTAGAGCTGGGAAAACTCCATGTCTTATTTGGGGAAAAAAAAAAAAAGAAAAAAAAAAGATTTTAATGAACTAAAATTGAGAAATGGGGCTGTAAGCAGTCACAAGAATATCAGATGGAGATTAGGAGTGATTAGGAGCGACTGAAGGCAGAATAAGAAATGAGGGAAAGCCAAAGACATGAAGACAAATGGTTTCCTGGGATGAAATCCAGATCTCATTTAAGTCAATGGCAAAATTCCCCTTGACTTCATTAGGGCCATGATTCCACTTGTGAAGTTTATTCACAGCAGAAGATGTAAGTGAAATAAGCAAGATATTTTGACAGAAACCTTGGGGAGAAGGAGGAATGACCAAAGGGAATATACACTGAACCACGTATTTTTCTAGTAGACAAATGAGGTGGAATAACAAGTATATGCAAGACCACTAATTTTACTTGCCCTATGAGGCTTCTAAGAGTAATACAATAGTAAATAAGGAGAGCTGACGGATGTATTTTAATTTGCAAATTCCTGCGAGAAACTTCAAAAATCTAACTCATACTCAAATTAGACATAAAGATTTGCCAGTAACAAAACTAGATGATAGAAGAACAAAAGATTAATTCACAATATGCAGGTAGGTTAACAGTGAGAATTCTCTAAGATCCTACATTACATTTCTATCGTGAACATAATAAAGAATATCTCAGAAGAAGATATAAACAGAAGTAACAACACAATATATTTAAATTATTCGTATGTAAAGTTAACTGTGAAAAAAATAACACAGCTGACAATCCATGGCAGATCAATTTACTGTTGACAAATAAAAGAAAGAAAATAAATTACCCATGTACCTCTATCTACTGCAACCACTTATTAGGAATCCTTCAATGGTGCCTCTCTCGAAGAAGTCAAACCCCAGTATGTTAGACTAACTGGGAGAGCATAATGACAGTGACAATAATATAAAACATGCTTATGTATTTATAGTAGGCCCTCACTTCAACTTGTATGTTCAAGGTACTTGACTACGTTTTAGCTATTACTCATTCATCTCATAAACAATATAGCAGAATCCAGAAAAGGAAAACAGAAGTGACCTATGACATGCTAAATGTATCTCTGTGAGGAAACATTAAACATGATAGGAGTGATTTAATTTAGCTGTCACTAAAGTCAACACAAAAGGAGTAGCAGTTTGGAGATATGACTAAAAGTGATATATTAGAAATGTCGATTAAAGGAAATAGAGTGAAAAAAAGCAAATGTTCACCTTCACTTTACCCATACATAAGTTAATATGGCATATTTATAATAATTTTTTCATTAGTTATACCAGTACCAACTTCTAATAATTACAAGGCACAGAGCTACTGCTAAAGAAAGTTTTTAGAATCAGTAAATTACACAGATAATGAGTTGTGGGTTTTTTTTAATTTTATTAAATATTTTAATAGTATTAAAATACTTAAGTATTCAGTAATTCCGAGATGTCATCTGCCACTACTCTACAGGAAAAAACCTTAAGGCATATTGACCTTCACACTGCAGAAGCCAGTCAGCCATTACTTCATGAAGATCAAGAGCAAATCTCTCTTTCTTCCTTTCTATACCATAGGCACTTCCCAACTCAGGGATGATTTTGTGATGCTTATCTACAAAATACGCCAATACATTTGATCCTAAAGTGGCTGGAGATGGAGCTTAGTGCTTCTTGCCCTACCAGTTTGGCCATGCCAAAATTTTTAGGAATCAAGTTCTGATTAAGAAGATGATATGACATAGATTTTCTGATTCTAGTGACTTACTAAAATTCCCATCCTTGACACTGGCTTGCTCCCTTTGGTGTCTAAATAAACGTATTTTTTCTGTGATAGAACCACAAAAAAGTAGGAACTTGACTAGAAATTAGCTTAGGGCACAGGCCTCTAAAGTCTTTCAAACTGTCAACTACATCTAGCTCAAACGTCAAAAGTTAACATGCTAAACAAAGAAAAGGATTAGGCAGAAAGAGCACAGAAGTTTTAAAGGTAAAAATTCAAAGGAAAATGACAAAGGACTAGAGATTTGAGTGTCTGAATATTTTTGTCGTTGAAGAACCATTGAAAAAGAGCAAGCCTGAAGACAACAAAGTTTAAGAAAAGAGGCTACGGATCTGGCACGCTCTGTAGTATCTAATGGTTGGGAAGTACCAGCTACACAGAAACTTAGCAGCAGCAACTAAATACATCAATATTATGTGTGAGTTACAGCAGACGAATGTTCTCTATGTGAAATGTGGAAAGTTATTCAGTGATCCAGGAAAAGCTCAGGGAGAATTTGGACTGTACTATGTGTGGTTTTACTCATCTTAATATAAATGCAGGATATAGAGAATTGCTTTTTCTATTTCTGTTGAAAACTTTTATATCTGTAAAACTCTGCTATCCCAGAAAACGGAGAAGCGAGCAGTTAGATAGTGTGGGACAAAAAGGCTGAAAATAACATCCTTTTACTAACACTTCAGCACACTTTTTTTGGGTATTATAAGTTAATCATCAACATTTGTCTACAATGGCACCTAAACACTGTTCTAATGCAGCAGCAAGGGATTAAATAGCATTACACTTACATCTGAGCATGGTACATTTTTTTCTTCTGTACCAAGACATTTACAAATGTAATAATGAACAATGTATTGCACTGTGTATGTTTTATTTGGCTGGAATATAGTGCCCTGGGAAGCAGAAGTCTGTTGATTGATAAGTCTACTTTATGACTATTTCAAAAGTTTCAGCAGGATGCTACCGAAGTATTTCCTTTCATATGCTAAGTTTCTTGTAGCATTTATTTTTCTATTTTTATTTTTTCTCAATGTTTAAGAGCATGGACTTGAAGTGATGGCTACCTTTCCCTGCTCGAACAAGCCTGGAGAATGGCCAGCCCTTTTGTATTTTTTGTTTTACTGAGTAGTTAACAAGTAGAACCTCAAGTCACACTTGGCAGAGACACATGGGTCAAACTGACCTGTGCAGGACCTGTCTGCACTGCCCTAGATGAGACTTGTCACATTAGTTAAATCTTATGCTCAATATATATTTTTCATTCAATCTTAGAAGTAAGAGTGCTTAAAGATACTTAGCTATGAAAGCTGTTCCAGATTACAAATAAGTGGACTTGGACAATTCAGCTAGTCTCCAGTTACACACAGCATACAGGAAAAGCCTTTCTTTTTCCAGATTTATCATAAGAATTGAAGAAAATATGTCTGGAAGGAACCTCAAGAGATCATATAGCCTCTTTGTCCTCCTTCCCTACACCAAAGTAGGATCATTTATACCTAAAACATTTCTGACCATTTCCAGTGTGTTTTTAGAAGCCTCCAGTATCAGTGGTTCCACTGTGCTGGTACACATATAAGCACTTAATTATTCTACAGTCAGAAAGGATTTATTTTTCTGGTGTCTATCCTAACTCTTCTTGCTGAAATGCTGCTAATCAGATATTTCTTGTCCCATTCCCAGTGGACAAGCTCATTCCCATCTCTGCACAGTGTTCTGCAGACTGTTATAATTTCCAGTTTCTCTCTTCCCTAATATTTTTAGTAATTCCAGAGTCTTCAGAACAGGCCAAACAGAAGAACTCGGTGGAGGATAAAGCTTACTGTTACATACAACATTGATGTTAATTATGCTTTCAAAACCACATACCTTTGTCAGCACATATTCAGTTGGTGACCTGCTATAACTTTTAGAGTTTTACAAATGACTGTGTATCCAGTCATCATCACCTCACATTTAAACCAGAGATTGTTCTCGTACGTAATACTTCAAACTTAATTCTAAATTTTATCAGAACATTTCACAAAATTGCAAAAATTACAAAAAATCACAACATGGAAATATTAATCATACCTCCTATTTTTATGCTATTATTGATTAAAGCTTTAGATTTGAAGAGCAACATGTCTGAAAAATATGTTATATCTGTATGGTCTTTGCAAGAAAACACAAATATAGTCTGCCTGCAGACTGAGCTGATTAGCTGAGAGATCACAGAGCCTGTGTTAACATACCATGCCTCCTAACTGCATATTTCGGTCTGTGCTTAACACAGACTTCTGCTTTCCAGGACACTATATTCCAGCCAAATGAAACATATACAGTGCAATACATTGTTTGTTACCACATCTGTAAATATGTAGCTACAAAATAAGACAAAACCCAGCATGTTTTAAGCTGTAATTTCAGTAACTCCAGATGGATACAGAAGCATAATAATTTCTTTCATGATGCCATGAATAAAAGGGCATGCATAGCAACAGAACACTACTTGATGGGTGCTCATCTCAAGGTCTGTCAGGGCTACCAGTCATGGTTTACCTTTTGGTTTCATCTACCTAATGCCAACTGGCATTGTGTCAAACGCTTCTCTGAACAGTCTGATTCTACCTTGGGAGAATTACTTTGTAAGTAATATACAAATTCCATTCAAACTACATCTGAAGATGCTTTTCAAAAATTAAACAACTCAATAGCTACCTAAAGACTGCAAGAGTTTGGGGATAGGATTTGAAAAACCTTTCTGTTTTGCCTTTCTACAGCACTTACCACAAAAGGGCCCAGTCCATTATTATCACACTACAAAAATAAACCACAACAGTTTAGCTGAATTTAGCTAAAATATGGGCTTTCCCCCCCCCCCCCATAAGAACAGAGAGAAAGAACAGTCACATTATGTACAAATACATATGGAATGCTTTGACAAATTGTTAACACCTGCACAGGAAAATCCGAACTGTGTAGTTTTATGGAATGTCTACCAGAAAGACTAGAAGAATGGACAGTCGTCTGAACCAGAAAGAGCCTGTTGGTCTACCAAAATGAAGATGCAAAGTTCAGTGTGCTCTCTAGAACACATCTGAGAAATAAAGAGTAAGAAAGACTATGTAAGCTACAAAATATGTAAGTTAAACTAAATTGGAATATAGTCTGGAAATTGGAATGCAGCTAATAATCACCAAAGGAATGAAGTTCCACAATGGCTTTTGAGATAGACTATGATAATTTTAAGAAAGGAACAGTATGACGTAGTTATCTACAACAATACTCTGATTTCCTGTGTTCTTAGAAGAAGAGGAGATAAAAGCTCGGGGAACATTTTTTCGGCTGTGATGTCTGATAATGCCAAATTTGCAAGGAATGAGGGAAAGGAGGTAGAAACATAACAAAAAAATAAAAATCAAGTTGGGGGAAGTCCTTAATTACACACAGTACTACTATCACAGCATAATACTGCATCAAAGAAACATTTCCCCTTATCCATCTCAATCAGAAGCTCATGGAAGTCTTTGAAAAGGGTTAGTGAGAGGTCACGATCATACAAAGGTTCGGCTACATCATTAAACCTTTGTTAATGGATACAGTGAAACAAATGAACTTCCTAAGTCTAGGTGAAGGAGAAAGACTACTGGATTTGCTCAGCCTAATTAAGGATACACATTTAATACTGTTGTTAGTTTGAGAAAAACCCTGGAACACCTGTGTTTATAACCCTAACAGAGATTACATCAGGGTCTGTATTTCACGTACATGTTTCCAGCACTGTTCTAAATCACTGACTGCTGTTAAATGCAAATTCACTTTGCCAGAAGATTGTGAGCACTGCTTTTGTATATGGACTTTACCGGGTATAATCACCTTGAGATGTTATTACTTTCATGTGACCTACACATGGGGTTTCACACTGAGATGGTCTTTCTATAAACTCTAAAAGAAAGTGCAATGAAACTGTCAGTCTTTTAAAATATGTAAAGTGCTTAGAGTTAAAATTCTGAAGATCTGACTAAAAGTCAAATAACAACACTTCCTCAGCATAATGGCCTATATTTTTCAATTAACCATTATTTCAATTTATGGATTGTAATTAAAACTACTAGTGTAAACACTATCAACTGGATATAATTGTATGGTTTTATTTCACTGCTTACATGATATGTAAGTGTAAAGATTTTGGACGTGTATTTACAGAAAAAATCTAGAGAGTCTACTTTCAAAAACTACTCAAAATCCAAATGCAATCATCAAAAGGGGGTAAAATTCCTAACTGTAGGTGCATTTTTAGAAATACACTGTTAATGGCACTATCATCTTAGCACGAAAAGCATGAATAGTTTGCCCATACACTGAGAATTTGTGACAGCAGTACCAGAAAGTTTTCAGCAAGATAGCTTCCAGAAAGAATATGTGAAGCCCCCCCCTTCCAGGAGCCTACTAACTTCCACAAGCCAAGCTATAGAGATCTGACTCTTCGCAGCTGAAGACACTATATATATGGAGAGATCTTTTTTTCAAGAATATTGGGAATGTACTGTTAACGTGCAACAATTGGGGCTGGAATAATGCAAAGGAGACATGGCAACCTCTGCTCCGAAGTAAGACATGTAACATTTAAGATGCTAAAGAGGAAATGATAAAGGACTGGAATATCAGTCTTGGAAGATAAGAAAACTGAAGAACAGAAGCAAAACACAGAGGACGAATGGACTGAAAAGTAAAGTAATGCAAAATAATAATAAACCAAATATTTAGGGTAACATTCAAGTGAAAATTATGTCAATATGAGTGGTGAAAAATATTATTAATCAAAGCATCATTGCTTATTTTTCCGTTAGTGCCCATACATGAATGGCTCTGTATGAAGAAAGTAGGGAGTCACAGTCACACCTTAAAGAGTGTACTGTCACATGACTGATACAATTAGTAAAGGCAAAAAAAAAAAATAAAAATTAAATGTTAAGAAAATAGTATGATAAAGTGCTGGACTGCTGGACTTGCCTGTCACTTTCAGATGCTTTGCAGTGTTAGGCAAAGACAAAATCATTTCACTGTGTATTCTCACAACAGAGCTTCCTTCAGTGGGAATATGCTCAGACAAAAGCTATAACCTTTAAGATCCTGTTTCCTAGCTGTTCCTCTTTTTATACAAAAATAAAAATCAATTGTTGTCACAAAGTCTCTTTGCCTATTATCTTCCTTATGTTAGATTTATGAATAAAAATGTGTGAAATTAAATTATACAGGCACTGAAATATCATACGATTAGGTGAAACATTCCTGATGAACGAGGATACCCAGAAATACTGCAATTGCTTCCACATTCATCCACTCAATTACATGCGTCTCACCTATTTAATAATGCTTGTTATATCGCTTTTAATTTATGTGTTTTGAGAGTTTGTTTTCTTATACACTATGTCAAGTCTTCTACAATGAACAAGACACTTGGATCATAGCAGTCTCCTAGAACAGAACAAGCCTACAAGGTAAATGCAAAAAGATCATGAAATGGACAATGCAATGATAACAAAAAAAAAAAAAAAAAAGAGGGGGAGGGAAGACAGGGGATCGGAACATTATGAAGTTAAAGAAACAAGGGAATGAAAGGGATTTAAACAGGAATGATAGGTAACCTACTGTAAGTGGTGTGAAAGCTTAACAGTGGGGGACTGGAATAATCAGATATGGGAACAACCTGACAATGGAATGCTTTCAAACTGAAGCACCTCAAAAGTAAATGATCTTAGAGCAGAATAATCATATTTGCCTCTGGGAATAAAATTTAAAGATAAAAAAGTTTGAAAAAAAAAAAAACCCAAACCCAACCGCAAGTTTGATGATTATGCAGATAGAACTGCAAAAAGAAAATGATCCAGTCAGAGCAAGAGTGGGAAAGGTAAAGCAGTAGGGCTGGGAATGACAACAGAATACAAAAGAAAAGGTGACTGAAACCACAGATGGTTGGAACTCATATTTTCACAGACAGAACTGAAGATGAAGGACACCACTGGACAAGCTCATTTTTAGTAACTCATTGACTCTTACTCTTGTTCATTTAGTAAAAAGTTATTACTTCTCACAACAACCTTACATAGTATTTTCCAGAAACAACCTTAAAGTTCATGGGGTATATGTGTGTCTTGACATTTGGCTTCAAACAATTCCTGTCCTACAGAATACAGCATTACAGTACCTGAACACAAAGTCATCATGAGATGAGACTGTATGAATTCACTTTTTAAGACTGGACTCTAAAAAAAAAAAACAGTTTTTGTTTTCACTGTGCTTTTTTAAAAACAATCAACAATTAAAATTCTAGAAATTAGAATGACATTCATTATCTCCAGGATTCTGGATTTGCTGTTAGGACTAGATCAGTTTCGTAAATCGAGAATATAAAAGATTAGTTGCATTGTCTTCAGTGTACACTCTCATAGAGTGTGAGGAGAGAGAAAACCGTAACGAAAGTCCCTTCCACAAAACCTCACCAACAGGATATTTGTGTTCACTATCTCCTCTGCTAACTCTTCCCACTTGTTAAATGAACTGCAGTGGGGTTTAACAGAATGGCATAACTACCTCACTGTTTCCTATGGTGAAACTACATTTTCTGATGACCAATTTCTTTTTGTTTCCTCAAGCGCTATGAGCAGCTATGCAGTTTAAAATTTTACCTTTTTCCCCCAGATTTATATAGTGAAGTAAACCAGGAGTTTGCATGATGTATTTGCCAAAATATTAACACGTGGACTAGAGATGCACTAAGTGTTCTGGTGATAAACACCCTGGTCTGTGCCACTTGCAATAATCACTTAAGGGTGATCAATCTTCTACAAAAGCACAAAGACCAGGAACATAGTTGAAGTTGATTTTCATCCCTGATATTCTATCAGTGAGAGTGAGAATTCTTGAACATATAACAAAGAGAGGAAAAATAATAGCATAATGCTGATTTCGTGATGATCCTGATGTTCACTGAAGAATCTAAACGTACTGGCTCTGAAGGAACTGCATTTTGACTCCCTCCAAAACTCTTCACCAGTACACTTGCTACGATGCAGGTTAAAAGAGTTATCACTAATTATCATGAGTTGAAATGATCATGATAACAATTCATGAGTTATCATGAATTGTTATTACTGTCGCAAGTACCATTCCATGTCTTACCCAATGTTGTTGTTTCAGGGACAATGAAAGTTCTTCCAGTTTCCCATAGCCATGCAGCTTTAATTGTACTTGTTTGGATGGATGTGGTTGGTTTTGTTTGCTTGGGGTTTTTTTGTTTTGTTTTGGGTTCTTTGGTTGGTTGTTTTGTTGTTTTTTTACTTCAGAAGTCTGCACTTATACCCCAAAGGTATGTGATGTGGAGCCTCCAATGAAATCCATGTACAACTGTTATGCAAGATTAGAGGCACCTAGTTCTACATAAGTAACGGGGTTTTTGTACATGAAATACCTTCCTTTGTGTTTGTCACTTTGAAACTTGTGCTTACCAGCTAAAGTCCACAGTATTTTGGAGTAGCCCATGTTCAAAAAATGAAGGAAGACAACAGTCTTTCATATTGATTTAAATGAAAAGGTAATCGTCTGAAATGGATTGTTGCCAACTGATACTAGAGGAAATAGGAATTCTGAACAGAACATTAATGTTCATAACAAGTAACTTCTTTTCTCAGTGAAGATTTATGTCAAGGGAGCACTTAGTGCCCACATCAACCTACCAGGAATATGATTTGAAGTCCAATCAAAGATAGAACTTGGATTTAATACTACTGAAACACAGAAAGTAAACTTAGGATTTGAGATTCCACTAGTGATATGCTGCATATTGGATGATAGAATTACTGTCTTTAGTCAGACTTGGAATGGAAACTGGGATGCATGCTGCATAAAATTTCATCTGCTTTAAGGAACTATTAATACAGGAACTATCTCAACTACCAGGCCATGGTCGTATCGATCACCTAAAACTTACTGTAGTATTTTAAAGTGTTAAGAAATGGAGCACATTATATATCATTACCCAAGGCAGGAACTGTAAAGCTTTTAAAGTACCACTGCCCTAAATACACCGGCTGGGATTCACTGCACTTAGCAAGCATTTAAATTTTCTACATTTACCTGAAGTTATATCCCTACCTTCATTCTCTAGTTAATGAACAGAGACTATTTTCTAAGTAAGCCGATTCACCCACCTATTTTAGGTATCTGTCCACAGATGGATAAAGTGATGGCTCTAATTGCTTTTACTACTGTTTCAAAAACCAGATATGAAGTACCAGGTTCAAATCCAAAGACTGGAATAATTTACCCACTTTCTGACACAGAGTAGCTAAGGTGTTACACTAGCAGAAATCAATTTCTCTGATAATGTTCTCATGCTCAAAGAACAGAAATACTGACTACTGTACACACACATACACACACTCTTCATTATGTTTATAAAAAAATAAATTTATGCTCAATAAATAAATGTGAACATTCCAAAATAAGAAACATACCTGATAGAATTTTAACAACCAAATGCCTGAGATGCTTGGTTTTGACACTGTCACTGGGACTCTTCACATTTCCTGCTGATACTCTAATACCAAACAAATGTCTCTCCCTGGAAGCTTGTCTCAACTCCAAACTCTGCCCCTTCCCAGCTGAAGGCTCTGATCTCTAAACTGATGCAGCCTCTTGCCTCTTTCCCTAATATCATGCTCAGTTGCTCCTGGCTGCGCGCCAACTTCAAGATGGCAGGAAATGTAATTGCTCAGCATATTCCTGGTGGTGTGGCTAGTACACTTTCCTGGGAATCAGGAGATGGAGGTTTCATCTACTTGGAAATTAACAAAGCCACTGACTTCACAGGTGAGTGCAGTAATTATGACCGCCTCAACAACATTTCTCCAGGGCAGAAAAACCCAGACCTCTTGGTTGAACCTTCTCAGGAAGCTACAAGTATGTGGATGCTTTTGGCAGTAAAATATATTTTTTCTAGTATATTAAATATTTTTCATTAAAAAAACTCCAAAGCCTGGGATTATGTAATCTATGTAGGTAATGTAAAAACTAAAATGTACCTTCACTGTTGCCCTATTCCTTATTTATTTTATTCTGTCATGCTTTCCCTATGTTCTTTTCTCATTTACTTAAGTGATGACCTTTCACAAACTGAGGGGCCCTGGCCACTGGAGACAAGGAAGCTATCTCTCTTCTTCCTTTTCCTTCTGCCTCTTGCACAAGTCTCTTCCTTCCCTGACTTTTCCTTGTAAATTGCATTCACTTCCTTTTTTATATTCTCAGCTCCATCAGTAAGGAGAGAGCAAAAATTTATAAATGAATAGGTATCTAGTCCTAGCCTGTATCTTTTGGCCGACAATTCTTGGTCTTTCAGAAGGCCAATAATCTTGCACTAAATTTGGTGCAAGGGATGAATAAGCATAACCTCTTTCTCTAGCGATATCTCAGTGCATTTACATTCTGTTGCTTCAATCTCTCAGAGTTGTAAGTTTCAAAAGACCCAGTGTAGCAAGTCCCGAAACTGTCTGTTTTGACAAATGATATATCACAGAAATGAGAGAGGAAGGCTGAATCGTGTAACTCATGGGTGTAACTCAAGTTATCTATCTCCCTTTTTTTTATAGGCAACAATATGCAGTATTTTAGCTATCAACACATCTATAAATGTAGCCATATCTACATAATCATATGCACAGATATCTCAGTTTATCCAGCAGAATGGCAGACAGCATATAGGATATGTAAACAGATCTGCCAAACACTTAGAAAACAACTTTAATAACAAGTGTCATTCTTTTCTGTAAAGTAGCTGTTTTTAACACACATGATCTAACTCTTGTTTGCTCTTTAAAGTTTTATTGTCTTGGCATTTTATACAGGAAGAGAGCATTAGCATACTCAGGAGAACTGCTAAAAGTAAAAGGCCTCAAGCTACCCACTGCATGGTTGATAGCATAAAGCATGGGATATAAAAACTTTTGTCTGATTGCTCACTTTACTTGTTTTAGAGTAGTGTTACTCTCAAGAGCATATATTCATGTTCTTTCTACTTCAAGTTTTATTACTTCTTTTGTATTATTTAATACATCTAAAGACACTTTCAAAAGACAAATTTTTCCATTTTGAAAAAGTAATGGTTTGGAACCTGATAAAATACATGAATGTTCACAGTATATTATTTTCAAAGGCAAGTAGAATAAATGTGCAATAAAACAATTAAATGTGTGACAATAAACATTTCTGTGTGATCACGGATATATTAACATGCCAAACAAAAGAAGAAAAACTAGGCAAAATATTCCACCTAAAAAAAAAGAGTTGGATCAAAATAGATTCTTTACACACCAGAGCATAAGTAAAAAGGGAGTTTGGTCTCAATTACTGTTATTGCTAAATATCCCAGTCTAGAAATTAAAATTAACATTAAAAATGGGAACGAGAAAATGAATGAAGAAAAGGCAAATTGGATCAGCTATTTTAAACACAGAAAAAAGTCAATATTGTACACGCATGTTAAAAATCATCCTACAGTAAACTTAAATCTACGTCTACTTAGATATCACACTGCTAATTATTATATAAATAACCTGGGAAACAATACCTCCAAGATACATGTTTTACTATTTAGTAAACAAGAAACTGCCATGTTTGACATCACTGATTAAGGCCAGGCATTTCTAAAGCTTCAGACACATTTCTGAAATCCACAATACATCAATTTTTAATACTTCCACTCTCTCAGCTCCATTAAAAAGATGGTAGGGGAAAGATTTTAGAGTAATTAATGATATAGTTAGCTGCTAAATATTAATAGGAATCGTAGTCTTGCATAAAATATAACATATAAACCTTGCCAATACAGACGCACCAGTAATTAAACTTGAATATGTAATTACACTGATTTATACGACAGGCAAAAAGTTACACTTTACTGGCTTCTATGTAAACTGTGGGCAACAGTTAAACTTTGAATTTTATGGTTTATATAAATGAGCAATATCTCTACTACAGTTCATAAATGGTTTAGAGACTCATAGTTAAAATTACAACTAATTCCAACATGAACACTCTGACTATATCTTCCAAACCAGACTGTGAAAATGACCACCGAGATCAGCCTCCTGTTACATTCAATGCCCACAAGCAAGTTGAAGAGGCAAAAAAAAAAAAAATAAAGGGGAAAAAAAAAAAAAAAAGCAGCAATGTTACACCAATTTACTACAAAGTAAATGAAGACTCATCTATTTAAATGCTGTAACATAAATGTTTAGTTTCAAACATACACTTCCAGACGTTTCACTTACCATGTCTCAAAGCACTTTTGAGTAATATTGTGTCTTAGACTAAGGCATTTTTTTCTTGAAGGGATGCTAACTGCACTTACATGTGAGGCTGAGGAGAGCAGCCCGGACTGCTATTTCCATTACTGTCAATGTGATCCAGTGAACCATTGAGATCTTCATGGACTGCCTGCAGTAAGCCACTGGATGCGTTATTTATCAATCCTGGGTTACTAAGTAATGGTAAACTACTCTCTGCCAGTGCAGCCTACCAAAATGAAGAGTAAAAATAAAAAATATTAGTCCACACATACACAAATCACTTCTAAATGTTCATACATGTATGAATGTACACACACAAAGCAGCTCATTTTGGGTAGTTGCAGAGGTGGTCAGAAGGATTCTGTGCATTTTCCAGTTTTCACATTCTGAACGTAACAGCATCTCTATTTCCAGTTTACTATTTCTCTGACATAAGTTTCATTATTTCCCATTATTATGTTCCAATATTCATGGCACTTTCTAGTTTTACATTATTTTTTGAC
>NC_088884.1:16270137-16275137 GCF_037157495.1 Lathamus discolor | reverse complement strand
TAAATTGTTCATTTTCTTAGTCTGCTACATTCATAGACCTATTTACTGTTTATAAAGCAATATGCACTTACAGGTTTTGGAGATGGCTTGGGCTCCGAGGGTCGCATGTGCAAGTGGGTCATCATTGCTTGAAGACGTTCGCGTTCCTTAGAAAGCTGTTAAGAAAAGAGTGAGATCAGAAGCATTTTAGAAATGACTGATACAGCTATTTTACTGCAGTGATACATCTTATCATTGAGCTTGTCTCGGTGTAATGATTCCTGCATATAAAAGTCTGTGTCAGGAGAAACTTAGGAAATGCAACTTTGGGAACGGAAAGAAAGAACAAAAAAAAAAAAAAAAAGCCAAAAACTTTTATAGCCTTTCATATGTTAAAAGGTCAGGGAAAACAAATAACACTTCATCTTTTTGTCAATAAGAGAATTGAGGTCACAGTTGCCTCGACAGTAACAAGTTACTAAGACCATAAATTAGAAGGCCCATAGTGTCTCTTTAAAGTCCTGTGGACACTGTTAGCAATGGACTAGTGCCAACAGCTGTGAAGGGGTGAAGGGTCCTCAAAGCACAGTGCCTGCCAGGATTGTCTACACACTTCATCCTTTCCCACGGAGGTCCAGTTAGTGCCCCCTGCAATCTGCCATCATCAATCTAATTCAATAGAATGACAGAGTCCAGGCAGTGTGAAACACTGAACTCTGCCACTGAGTCGGCATCGACACTGCACTGGGTCTCATTACAACTGATGGACCTTACTTCACTAGCAGTCAGACAAAGCAAAAAATGGCATAATTGGTCACACTGCAAGCAAAACCTTCACTTGGACTGTTACGTTACAGCATAGCCTTTGTAAATGGTAAACAGTTCTCAAGCAGCCTTTCAACTGCTGTTAGAAAACACATTACTGAAACTTGCACTTTTAATCAACTGATACCATCTTCTGCTAATATGCCACCTAAATATTTGTAGTTTCAGACTCAAATTACCAAATTTTTAAAAAAAAGGAGATGAAGTGTTTGAAATATGTAACTTGTTGATAGAAATATCAGAACATAAAAGAGGAAAATGTATCTTACAACATGAAAAGAGTAATTCTTTATTTTTTCCATAAGCTAGGTTGTGAGAAGAAATGCTCAAAATAGTATTCCACTGATACGGCTTAGGATACCTACAACATGATTAGATTACAACATTAACTGTAATGAGAATCACTTGGTGCTTAATGCTGCCATTTTCTGGAGAGTTTTTTAGTACTTCCTTGCATTAATTCAGCTTAAGAGTTACATCTGTAGACCAAGACTGAACTAAGGAAAAGAACTTGTAAGTAATTTTAAGAAGAGTAAACTACCTGCAGGTATTTTGAGTGTGCTGAATATAATTTGGTCAGTGTATCCTTAACTGAAGAACATCTGAGGCAGAGGGTGGGAAAAAGGTTTCTTCTTGGCTTCGTATTATTAGGTACGACACTTTTGAGACATGCAATTTGCCATGACATAAATTCCTAACAAACAAGTTAAGCTAACACTATCCTGTAAATCTTACAGAAGAAACTGCAGCTTTTCCTGGGTTTACAAAACTTTCAATTTAAGGGAAATGACAATAAATTACATTATTGTACACTCTTCTTATTGCTTTGGGTTCCCAGTACAAAAATACAGAAGATCCAAGCAGTTTGCCTTGTCTAAAACAAGTATACTTATATGCATGAGAAGGAGACAATGTGCTAAAAATGCAAGAAACCTGAAAGGCTTTTGCCCTTTCTCCACACATGGCAACAAAGTCTAAGTTCCTCTCTGTGTCCCTTGTGCTCCTCTGAACAGCCCCAAGAGGGGACTGGACTCCTGAGAAATGCCCTCCTTTGACCCCTGCACAGGCCAGAGGGAACAGCACAGTCAAAGTGTTCCCCACAGTCATTCTGTGCTGCCGAGGTTTGTGCCCAGCCTCGGTAGCTTGGTAAGCGTAGTCTCAATGCTGCGAGGCCCTGGGTGTACACTTGCATAAACTGGAGGGAGCATTCACATAGATGCAGTGACCTCTAATGGTTAGAGCCTGAAAAGGGTACTCAAGTCCTGTGGTTCCAGATTGTGGACTCCCTGGGGACCTCCCTGAGTGTGTCTGACTAACACTTTCTGCTTACACAAAAATGCCCACCATTAGCCTAGGAGTGATTTTGGGTGGAGATACGCTCTGCTACTCCTTTGTTCTTCAGAATGGCATAGACAAACATTGGGTCAGAAGAGGAAGAAGGAAGAGGGGTCCTGACCCAGCATTGCAGGAACTGAAGATGGACTGGATCCAGTCTCTGTTCCAGGGACTGCATTTTCCATTCACAATGAATGCACTAGGTTCTTAGTTCAAGCAAAATACTGTAGACAATGCTGATGTTAGATAATTCTTGCATAATTTATAACACGAAAAATCTGTAAGTAAAAATACCCCTCTTGTTCATGAGTATCAACAAATTTGATATAAGAGAAATGTAGCTTTAAGCTACAGTCACTAAGGCAAGTGTTTTCAATTTAGTTTAGGTTAATAGTAAACAAGTAAGGAGATAATACATCCATGTAACAAACCTGTATTTCTAACTGTTGAACCACTTGCATTTGCACCCGACACTGAGCAGTGCTTCTGTCATCCAATGCATGTTCATTGTTAAGGTGCCTGGAGAAGAAAGAGAACACTAGTAAGGCAGTGCTAAGATAAGGAAAATTTCTTTATGACTCTTATTTTTTCTCTCCTGTGCATATGGTTTCCATTAGTTTCAATGGCAGTTATGCAAAAAGAGCCAGTTAGAGCATGCCTTACACACAACAGTACAAAATAAGAAAACTGATTATTTCATTTAGTTCTACAGATTTTGTCAGTGATGGCTGCCAGATACCTAGTTCCTATCTTCCAGGTCACATGCCATCTAAAGGCCAATGTAACTGGTTATCAATATTTTGTACAGCAACTGAACTGACTTCCACTCCCTGTTGCTGGTGCAGATAAACAGAAAATCACCTTACAAATGATTCTTCAAAAGATGTAATTGCTTTTAGGCTGCTTTAACTACTGTGAATTAATGCAGACTTTGTTAAAGATTTCTCTATCTATCTGGTCTTCTTTAATCATTAAACAAAAACAACAAGAAAACATCTGTTCCCCCTTCCCCAAAATGGAGCTCTAGGGTAACATCACTACCTCTGAAGATGAAGGCAATGATCAGGCTCCACAGGCTGAGGGAGAGTGTGCAAGGTTAAAGCAGGGGAAGCAACAGCTACACACCTTAATCACACAGCAAGTTTCCTAGTAAGGGTTCAGGCTATGAATGCCAGTTTAGGAAAACAAAACTACACTCTGCAACAGGGCAAGAGGACCTCAGTGAGTGGCTATCTGTAACTGAAGTACAGCCCAGACTCAAGTGGCTGTCCCCTGTATGTTTCAATTGATGACAATTTGTCAAAGCTCATGTAATACTGTTTTTTTGAAGGACAGTGGTTTCAGTTTATTCTCTCTTCCAGGATCAAATAAGTCCCTTTTGGAGCTTTACTAGTGGGTTTGCTGCTCCAGTGAGAAGAAAACGTAAGGATCAGGCTAAAGAAGAAAGGGAGTAGAGGAGTTTTGCCTTTGAATGTGGATTTACTGGCTATTTCCACAGGAGGGGTATGCTTTGCAGGGACTACAGTCATAGCTGGTCTCACAGTTACAGGAACTATGTTATCTACACCACAGAGGAAACAGATCTTTTTTGTGTGTGTTCTGTTAAGGTAATTCTTTAATGTTTTCAGTTAACTGGTTACAAAATTGCCAAAAAAAGGACTGCAGGAAGACTTTACCTGTGCATCATCACCATTATCACCAGTACACCACTGAGTTTCCACATGCATGTATGCTCTCCTACGTGTGCACTCAGGTATATATGTGTAACACATGGCAGTCAGCAATGGTATAGTGATATGTGTATAGAAGATCTGGCCCTAGTCTGAGGTTACTGACTACTCATGATTATTTATTAGTTATTACAACACCATATGTTTGCATTACACCTTACAAAATAGATAGACACAGTCCTTGCCCTGAGGAACTTTAAATGCAACAGCAGTATGCAGTGTGGGAGAAGAAAGTCCAGTGTAATGTAATTTTGATACGATTACATGGTAACTTGGGAAAATGTTGCATGTTTCTTGAGAGCTAACACAGTAATCTTCAGAAGCTCATATGAGATATACACATCTCTTATGCCACACTTTCACGTCATGTGGTTACTTCTGCTGTGCATTTTGGAGAAAAGCAATTTTATGAAAACATTAAGAGTTTAAAAATTGTTTTAAGAGTTATTTTTTTCTGATCTTTTTTTTGCCTGTGAAGTAGGCTTGCTTTATTTATCATGCATGTACGGGCAATGCAGTGAAAGAAAAACTAGGTCTAATGCATTTTTAAAAACCTCTAAAATAACTTTTTTTCTCTTTAAAGTTGCTTCAGTTTTAGGGTCCAACATGCTGCAATCTGCCAAGACAGACGTACATTCTTTCCTACAGAAGGCTGTGAAGAATCCCAAAGTTTTGGGGTTTTTTTTGTTTCTTGTCATGCCTTGTAAGTTATGTACAGGTTGTGCTGGTCAATTTTCATACTTCACTGGCATATTCCTAATCTTTTATTTTGTCTGCATCCCTCACTAATCCCATGTTAACTTGATTTATAATTAAGAAAAAACAGGGGGTTTTGTTTTCTTTTTTTCTAAGAGGAGATAATATCTTAGAGGACTGGAAAGTGTTCCTGAAGAGCTGGGTTACTGGTCTGTAAGTGTAGACACATGCAGCTTATTTCATTATTTTGCTGTTTGTTCAGTTGTTGAAAGAAACAGGATTTTCTCCTGATTATATTTGCAACATATTAGGAAGTCAGGAGGCAAATTATGAACTACACATAGCATTATAAAGCAGAGGAGAATGAATGTATTATTGATAACTGAACAATATAAACAGTACTGCATGTTCTAAAAGATGCAGATATGGGATGAG